>NC_089518.1:8905749-9205749 GCF_963924715.1 Thunnus thynnus
TCTGGCTCAATTCTGATAAAAAGTGACTAGTTTGTGTCAAATAACACTGAAACTGATAGAAACATATGAAAAAGCATACACTGTGTGTGCCGTGACTCTGCTTGTACAGTCAAGCGTTTTGGATGAGTCTGGCTCAATTTTGATGAAAAGTGACTAGTTTGTGTTAAATAACACTGAAACTGATAGAAACATATGAAAAAGCATATACTATGTGTGCCGTGACTCTGCTAGTATAATGAAGCATTAGGTGTGAGTCTGGCTCAATTCTGATGAAAAGTGACTAGTTTGTGTCGAATAACATTGAAACTGATAGAAACATATGAAAAAGCATATACTGTGTGTGCCATGACTCTCCTTGTACAGTCAAGAATTTTGGATGAGTCTGGCTCAATTCTGATGAAAAGTGACAAGTTTGTGTGAAATAACACTGAAATTGATAGAAACATATGAAAAAGCATATACTATGTGTGTCGTGACTCTGCTAGTATAATCAAGCATTAGGTGTGAGTCTGGCTCAATTCTGATGAAAAGTGACTAGTTTGTGTGAAATAACCCTGAAATTGATAGAAACATATGAAAAAGCATATACTGTGTGTGCCGTGACTCTGCTCTTACAGTCAAGCGTTTTGGATAAGTCTGGCTAAATTCTGATGAAAAATGACTAGTTTGTGTGAAATAACCCTGAAATTGATAGAAACATATGAAGAAGCATATACTGTGTGTGCCGTGACTCTGCTAGTATAATAAAGCATTAGGTGTGAGTCTGGCTCAATTTTGATGAAAAGTGACTAGTTTGTGTCAAATAACCCTGAAATTGATAGAAACATATGAAAAAGCATGTACTGTGTGTGCCGTGACTCTCCTTGTACAGTCAAGCATTTTGGATGAGTCTGGCTCAATTTTGATGAAAAGTGACTAGTTTGTGTCAAATAACATTGAAACTGATAGAAACATATGAAAAAGCATATACTATGTGTGCCGTGACTCTGCTAGTACAATAAAGCATTAGGTGTGAGTCTGGCTCAATTCTGATGAAAAGTGACTAGTTTGTGTGAAATAACCCTGAAATTGATAGAAACATATGAAAAAGCATATACTGTGTGTGCTGTGACTCTGCTTGTACAGTCAAGCGTTTTGGATGAGTCTGGCTCAATTTTGATGAAAAGTGACTAGTTTTTGTCAAATAACACTGAAACTGATAGAAACATGTGAAAAAGCATATACTGTGTGTGCTGTGACTCTGCTTGGACAGTCAAGCGTTTTGGATGAGTCTGGCTCAATTTTGATGAAAAGTGACTAGTTGTCGAATAACACTAAAACTGATAGAAACATATGAAAAAGCATATACTGTGTGTGCCGTCACTCTCCTTGTACAGTCAAGCATTTTGGATGAGTCTGGCTGAATTCTGATAAAAAGTGACTAGTTTGTGTCAAATAACACTGAAACTGATAGAAACATATGAAAAAGCATACACTGTGTGTGCCGTGACTCTGCTTGTACAGTCAAGCGTTTTGGATGAGTCTGGCTCAATTTTGATGAAAAATGACTAGTTTGTGTGAAATAACCCTGAAATTGATAGAAACATATGAGGAAGTATATACTGTGTGTGCCGTGACTCTGCTAGTATAATAAAGCATTAGGTGTGAGTCTGGCTCAATTTTGATGAAAAGTGACTAGTTTGTGTCAAATAACCCTGAAATTGATAGAAACATATGAAAAAGCATGTACTGTGTGTGCCGTGACTCTGCTTGTACAGTCAAGTGTTTTGGATGAGTCTGGCTCAATTCTGATGAAAAGTGACTAGTTTGTGTCGAATAACACTGAAACTGATAGAAACATATGAAAAAGCATATACTGTGTGTGCCGTGACTCTCCTTGTACAGTCAAGCATTTTGGATGAGTCTGGCTCAATTTTGATGAAAAGTGACTAGTTTGTGTCAAATAACACTGAAACTGATAGAAACATATGAAAAAGCATATACTATGTGTGCCGTGACTCTGCTAGTACAATAAAGCATTAGGTGTGAGTCTGGCTCAATTCTGATGAAAAGTGACTAGTTTGTGTGAAATAACCCTGAAATTGATAGAAACATATTAAAAAGCATATACTGTGTGTGCTGTGACTCTGCTTGTACAGTCAAGCGTTTTGGATGAGTCTGGCTCAATTTTGATGAAAAGTGACTAGTTTTTGTCAAATAACACTGAAACTGATAGAAACATATGAAAAAGCATATAATGTGTGTGCCGTGACTCTGCTTGTACAGTCAAGCGTTTTGGATGAGTCTGGCTCAATTCTGATGAAAAGTGACTAGTTTGTATCGAATAACACTGAAACTGATAGAAACATGTGAAAAAGCATATACTGTGTGTGCTGTGACTCTGCTTGGACAGTCAAGCGTTTTGGATGAGTCTGGCTCAATTTTGATGAAAAGTGACTAGTTGTCGAATAACACTAAAACTGATAGAAACATATGAAAAAGCATATACTGTGTGTGCCGTCACTCTCCTTGTACAGTCAAGCATTTTGGATGAGTCTGGCTCAATTCTGATAAAAAGTGACTAGTTTGTGTCAAATAACACTGAAACTGATAGAAACATATGAAAAAGCATACACTGTGTGTGCCGTGACTCTGCTTGTACAGTCAAGCGTTTTGGATGAGTCTGGCTCAATTTTGATGAAAAGTGACTAGTTTGTGTTAAATAACACTGAAACTGATAGAAACATATGAAAAAGCATATACTATGTGTGCCGTGACTCTGCTAGTATAATGAAGCATTAGGTGTGAGTCTGGCTCAATTCTGATGAAAAGTGACTAGTTTGTGTCGAATAACATTGAAACTGATAGAAACATATGAAAAAGCATATACTGTGTGTGCCATGACTCTCCTTGTACAGTCAAGAATTTTGGATGAGTCTGGCTCAATTCTGATGAAAAGTGACAAGTTTGTGTGAAATAACACTGAAATTGATAGAAACATATGAAAAAGCATATACTATGTGTGTCGTGACTCTGCTAGTATAATCAGGCATTAGGTGTGAGTCTGGCTCAATTCTGATGAAAAGTGACTAGTTTGTGTGAAATAACCCTGAAATTGATAGAAACATATGAAAAAGCATATACTGTGTGTGCCGTGACTCTGCTCTTACAGTCAAGCGTTTTGGATAAGTCTGGCTAAATTCTGATGAAAAATGACTAGTTTGTGTGAAATAACCCTGAAATTGATAGAAACATATGAAGAAGCATATACTGTGTGTGCCGTGACTCTGCTAGTATAATAAAGCATTAGGTGTGAGTCTGGCTCAATTTTGATGAAAAGTGACTAGTTTGTGTCAAATAACCCTGAAATTGATAGAAACATATGAAAAAGCATGTACTGTGTGTGCCGTGACTCTCCTTGTACAGTCAAGCATTTTGGATGAGTCTGGCTCAATTTTGATGAAAAGTGACTAGTTTGTGTCAAATAACATTGAAACTGATAGAAACATATGAAAAAGCATATACTATGTGTGCCGTGACTCTGCTAGTACAATAAAGCATTAGGTGTGAGTCTGGCTCAATTCTGATGAAAAGTGACTAGTTTGTGTGAAATAACCCTGAAATTGATAGAAACATATGAAAAAGCATATACTGTGTGTGCTGTGACTCTGCTTGTACAGTCAAGCGTTTTGGATGAGTCTGGCTCAATTTTGATGAAAAGTGACTAGTTTTTGTCAAATAACACTGAAACTGATAGAAACATGTGAAAAAGCATATACTGTGTGTGCTGTGACTCTGCTTGGACAGTCAAGCGTTTTGGATGAGTCTGGCTCAATTTTGATGAAAAGTGACTAGTTGTCGAATAACACTAAAACTGATAGAAACATATGAAAAAGCATATACTGTGTGTGCCGTCACTCTCCTTGTACAGTCAAGCATTTTGGATGAGTCTGGCTGAATTCTGATAAAAAGTGACTAGTTTGTGTCAAATAACACTGAAACTGATAGAAACATATGAAAAAGCATACACTGTGTGTGCCGTGACTCTGCTTGTACAGTCAAGCGTTTTGGATGAGTCTGGCTCAATTTTGATGAAAAGTGACTAGTTTGTGTTAAATAACACTCAAACTGATAGAAACATATGAAAAAGCATATACTATGTGTGCCGTGACTCTGCTAGTATAATGAAGCATTAGGTGTGAGTCTGGCTCAATTCTGATGAAAAGTGACTAGTTTGTGTCGAATAACATTGAAACTGATAGAAACATATGAAAAAGCATATACTGTGTGTGCCATGACTCTCCTTGTACAGTCAAGAATTTTGGATGAGTCTGGTTCAATTCTGATGAAAAGTGACTAGTTTGTGTGAAATAACACTGAAATTGATAGAAACATATGAAAAAGCATATACTATGTGTGTCGTGACTCTGCTAGTATAATCAAGCATTAGGTGTGAGTCTGGCTCAATTCTGATGAAAAGTGACTAGTTTGTGTGAAATAACCCTGAAATTGATAGAAACATATGAAAAAGCATATACTGTGTGTGCCGTGACTCTGCTCTTACAGTCAAGCGTTTTGGATGAGTCTGGCTCAATTCTGATGAAAAATGACTAGTTTGTGTGAAATAACCCTGAAATTGATAGAAACATATGAAGAAGCATATACTGTGTGTGCCGTGACTCTGCTAGTATAATAAAGCATTAGGTGTGAGTCTGGCTCAATTTTGATGAAAAGTGACTAGTTTGTGTCAAATAACCCTGAAATTGATAGAAACATATGAAAAAGCATGTACTGTGTGTGCCGTGACTCTGCTTGTACAGTCAAGTGTTTTGGATGAGTCTGGCTCAATTCTGATGAAAAGTGACTAGTTTGTGTCGAATAACACTGAAACTGAAAGAAACATATGAAAAAGCATATACTGTGTGTGCCGTGACTCTCCTTGTACAGTCAAGCATTTTGGATGAGTCTGGCTCAATTTTGATGAAAAGTGACTAGTTTGTGTCAAATAACACTGAAACTGATAGAAACATATGAAAAAGCATATACTATGTGTGCCGTGACTCTGCTAGTACAATAAAGCATTAGGTGTGAGTCTGGCTCAATTCTGATGAAAAGTGACTAGTTTGTGTGAAATAACCCTGAAATTGATAGAAACATATGAAAATGCATATACTGTGTGTGCTGTGACTCTGCTTGTACAGTCAAGCGTTTTGGATGAGTCTGGCTCAATTTTGATGAAAAGTGACTAGTTTGTGTGAAATAACCCTGAAATTGATAGAAACATATGAAAAAGCATATACTGTGTGTGCTGTGACTCTGCTTGTACAGTCAAGCGTTTTGGATGAGTCTGGCTCAATTTTGATGAAAAGTGACTAGTTTTTGTCAAATAACACTGAAACTGATAGAAACATATGAAAAAGCATATACTGTGTGTGCCGTGACTCTGCTTGTACAGTCAAGCGTTTTGGATGAGTCTGGCTCAATTCTGATGAAAAGTGACTAGTTTGTATCGAATAACACTGAAACTGATAGAAACATGTGAAAAAGCATATACTGTGTGTGCTGTGACTCTGCTTGGACAGTCAAGCGTTTTGGATGAGTCTGGCTCAATTTTGATGAAAAGTGACTAGTTGTCGAATAACACTAAAACTGATAGAAACATATGAAAAAGCATATACTGTGTGTGCCGTCACTCTCCTTGTACAGTCAAGCATTTTGGATGAGTCTGGCTCAATTCTGATAAAAAGTGACTAGTTTGTGTCAAATAACACTGAAACTGATAGAAACATATGAAAAAGCATATACTGTGTGTGCCGTGACTCTGCTTGTACAGTCAAGCGTTTTGGATGAGTCTGGCTCAATTTTGATGAAAAGTGACTAGTTTGTGTCAAATAACACTGAAACTGATAGAAACATATGAAAAAGCATATACTATCTGTGCCGTGACTCTGCTAGTACAATAAAGCATTAGGTGTGAGTCTGGCTCAATTCTGATGAAAAGTGACTAGTTTGTGTCGAATAACACTGAAACTGATAGAAACATATGAAAAAGCATATACTATGTGTGCCGTGACTCTGCTAGTATAATGAAGCATTAGGTGTGAGTCTGGCTCAATTTTGATGAAAAGTGACTAGTTTGTGTCGAATAACATTGAAACTGATAGAAACATATGAAAAAGCATATACTGTGTGTGCCGTGACTCTGCTTGTACAGTCAAGCGTTTTGGATGAGTCTGGCTCAATTTTGATGAAAAGTGACTAGTTGTCTTCAAATAACACTGAAACTGATAGAAACATATGAAAAAGCATATACTGTGTGTGCCATGACTCTGCTTGTACAGTCAAGCGTTTTGGATGAGTCTGGCTCAATTTTGATGAAAAGTGACTAGTCTGTGTCAAATAACACTGAAACTGATAGAAATATGTGAAAAAGCATATACTGTGTGTGCCGTGACTCTCCTTGTACAGTCAAGCATTTTGGATGAGTCTGGCTCAATTTTGATGAAAAGTGACTAGTTTGTGTCAAATAACACTGAAACTGATAGAAACATATGAAAAAGCATACACTATGTGTGCCGTGACTCTGCTAGTACAATAAAGCATTAGGTGTGAGTCTGGCTCAATTCTGATGAAAAGTGACTAGTTTGTGTGAAATAACCCTGAAATTGATAGAAACATATGAAAAAGCATATACTGTGTGTGCTGTGACTCTGCTTGTACAGTCAAGCGTTTTGGATGAGTCTGGCTCAATTTTGATGAAAAGTGACTAGTTGTTGTCAAATAACACTGAAACTGATAGAAACATATGAAAAAGCATATACTGTGTGTGCCGTGACTCTCCTTGTACAGTCAAGCGTTTTGGATGAGTCTGGCCCAATTCTGATGAAAAGTGACTAGTTTGTGTCGAATAACAATGAAATTGATAGAAACATATGATAAAGCATATACTATGTGTGCCGTGACTCTGCTAGTACAATAAAGCATTAGGTGTGAGTCTGGCTCAATTCTGATGAAAAGTGACTAGTTTGTGTGAAATAACCCTGAAATTGATAGAAACATATGAAAAAGCATATACTGTGTGTGCCGTGACTCTGCTTGTACAGTCAAGCGTTTTGGATGAGTCTGGCTCAATTTTGATGAAAAGTGACTAGTCTGTGTCAAATAACACTGAAACTGATAGAAACATATGAAAAAGCATATACTGTGTGTGCCGTGACTCTCCTTGTACAGTCAAGCATTTTGGATGAGTCTGGCTCAATTTTGATGAAAAGTGACTAGTTTGTGTCAAATAACACTGAAACTGATAGAAACATATGAAAAAGCATATACTGTGTGTGCCGTGACTCTGCTTGTACAGTCAAGCGTTTTGGATGAGTCTGGCTCAATTTTGATGAAAAGTGACTAGTTTGTGTCAAATAACACTGAAACTGATAGAAACATATGAAAAAGCATATACTATGTGTGCCGTGACTCTGCTAGTATAATAAAGCATTGGGTGTGAGTCTGGCTCAATTCTGATGAAAAGTGACTAGTTGTTGTCAAATAACACTGAAACTGATAGAAACATATGAAAAAGCATATACTGTGTGTGCCATGACTCTCCTTGTACAGTCAAGAATTTTGGATGAGTCTGGCTCAATTCTGATGAAAAGTGACTAGTTTTTGTCAAATAACACTGAAACTGATAGAAACATATGAAAAAGCATATACTGTGTGTGCCGTGACTCTGCTTGTACAGTCAAGCGTTTTGGATGAGTCTGGCTCAATTCTGATGAAAAGTGACTAGTTTGTATCGAATAACACTGAAACTGATAGAAACATGTGAAAAAGCATATACTGTGTGTGCTGTGACTCTGCTTGGACAGTCAAGCGTTTTGGATGAGTCTGGCTCAATTTTGATGAAAAGTGACTAGTTGTCGAATAACACTAAAACTGATAGAAACATATGAAAAAGCATATACTGTGTGTGCCGTCACTCTCCTTGTACAGTCAAGCATTTTGGATGAGTCTGGCTCAATTCTGATAAAAAGTGACTAGTTTGTGTCAAATAACACTGAAACTGATAGAAACATATGAAAAAGCATATACTGTGTGTGCCGTGACTCTGCTTGTACAGTCAAGCGTTTTGGATGAGTCTGGCTCAATTTTGATGAAAAGTGACTAGTTTGTGTCAAATAACACTGAAACTGATAGAAACATATGAAAAAGCATATACTATCTGTGCCGTGACTCTGCTAGTACAATAAAGCATTAGGTGTGAGTCTGGCTCAATTCTGATGAAAAGTGACTAGTTTGTGTGAAATAACACTGAAATTGATAGAAACATATGAAAAAGCATATACTATGTGTGTCGTGACTCTGCTAGTATAATCAAGCATTAGGTGTGAGTCTGGCTCAATTCTGATGAAAAGTGACTAGTTTGTGTGAAATAACCCTGAAATTGATAGAAACATATGAAAAAGCATATACTGTGTGTGCCGTGACTCTGCTTGTACAGTCAAGCGTTTTGGATGAGCCTGGCTCAATTTTGATGAAAAGTGACTAGTTTTTGTCAAATAACACTGAAACTGATAGAAACATATGAAAAAGCATGTACTGTGTGTGTCATGACTCTGCTAGTATAATAAAGCATTAGGTGTGAGTCTGGCTCAATTCTGATGAAAAGTGACTAGTTTGTGTGAAATAACCCTGAAATTGATAGAAACATATGAAAAAGCATATACTGTGTGTGCCGTGACTCTGCTCTTACAGTCAAGCGTTTTGGATAAGTCTGGCTAAATTCTGATGAAAAATGACTAGTTTGTGTGAAATAACCCTGAAATTGATAGAAACATATGAAGAAGCATATACTGTGTGTGCCGTGACTCTGCTAGTATAATAAAGCATTAGGTGTGAGTCTGGCTCAATTTTGATGAAAAGTGACTAGTTTGGGTCAAAATAACCCTGAAATTGATAGAAACATATGAAAAAGCATGTACTGTGTGTGCCGTGACTCTCCTTGTACAGTCAAGCATTTTGGATGAGTCTGGCTCAATTTTGATGAAAAGTGACTAGTTTGTGTCAAATAACACTGAAACTGATAGAAACATATGAAAAAGCATATACTATGTGTGCCGTGACTCTGCTAGTACAATAAAGCATTAGGTGTGAGTCTGGCTCAATTCTGATGAAAAGTGACTAGTTTGTGTGAAATAACCCTGAAATTGATAGAAACATATGAAAAAGCATATACTGTGTGTGCTGTGACTCTGCTTGTACAGTCAAGCGTTTTGGATGAGTCTGGCTCAATTTTGATGAAAAGTGACTAGTTTTTGTCAAATAACACTGAAACTGATAGAAACATATGAAAAAGCATATAATGTGTGTGCCGTGACTCTGCTTGTACAGTCAAGCGTTTTGGATGAGTCTGGCTCAATTCTGATGAAAAGTGACTAGTTTGTATCGAATAACACTGAAACTGATAGAAACATGTGAAAAAGCATATACTGTGTGTGCTGTGACTCTGCTTGGACAGTCAAGCGTTTTGGATGAGTCTGGCTCAATTTTGATGAAAAGTGACTAGTTGTCGAATAACACTAAAACTGATAGAAACATATGAAAAAGCATATACTGTGTGTGCCGTCACTCTCCTTGTACAGTCAAGCATTTTGGATGAGTCTGGCTCAATTCTGATAAAAAGTGACTAGTTTGTGTCAAATAACACTGAAACTGATAGAAACATATGAAAAAGCATACACTGTGTGTGCCGTGACTCTGCTTGTACAGTCAAGCGTTTTGGATGAGTCTGGCTCAATTTTGATGAAAAGTGACTAGTTTGTGTTAAATAACACTGAAACTGATAGAAACATATGAAAAAGCATATACTATGTGTGCCGTGACTCTGCTAGTATAATGAAGCATTAGGTGTGAGTCTGGCTCAATTCTGATGAAAAGTGACTAGTTTGTGTCGAATAACATTGAAACTGATAGAAACATATGAAAAAGCATATACTGTGTGTGCCATGACTCTCCTTGTACAGTCAAGAATTTTGGATGAGTCTGGCTCAATTCTGATGAAAAGTGACTAGTTTGTGTGAAATAACACTGAAATTGATAGAAACATATGAAAAAGCATATACTATGTGTGTCGTGACTCTGCTAGTATAATCAAGCATTAGGTGTGAGTCTGGCTCAATTCTGATGAAAAGTGACTAGTTTGTGTGAAATAACCCTGAAATTGATAGAAACATATGAAAAAGCATATACTGTGTGTGCCGTGACTCTGCTCTTACAGTCAAGCGTTTTGGATGAGTCTGGCTCAATTCTAATGAAAAATGACTAGTTTGTGTGAAATAACCCTGAAATTGATAGAAACATATGAGGAAGTATATACTGTGTGTGCCGTGACTCTGCTAGTATAATAAAGCATTAGGTGTGAGTCTGGCTCAATTTTGATGAAAAGTGACTAGTTTGTGTCAAATAACCCTGAAATTGATAGAAACATATGAAAAAGCATGTACTGTGTGTGCCGTGACTCTGCTTGTACAGTCAAGTGTTTTGGATGAGTCTGGCTCAATTCTGATGAAAAGTGACTAGTTTGTGTCGAATAACACTGAAACTGATAGAAACATATGAAAAAGCATATACTGTGTGTGCCGTGACTCTCCTTGTACAGTCAAGCATTTTGGATGAGTCTGGCTCAATTTTGATGAAAAGTGACTAGTTTGTGTCAAATAACACTGAAACTGATAGAAACATATGAAAAAGCATATACTATGTGTGCCGTGACTCTGCTAGTACAATAAAGCATTAGGTGTGAGTCTGGCTCAATTCTGATGAAAAGTGACTAGTTTGTGTGAAATAACCCTGAAATTGATAGAAACATATGAAAAAGCATATACTGTGTGTGCTGTGACTCTGCTTGTACAGTCAAGCGTTTTGGATGAGTCTGGCTCAATTTTGATGAAAAGTGACTAGTTTTTGTCAAATAACACTGAAACTGATAGAAACATATGAAAAAGCATATAATGTGTGTGCCGTGACTCTGCTTGTACAGTCAAGCGTTTTGGATGAGTCTGGCTCAATTCTGATGAAAAGTGACTAGTTTGTATCGAATAACACTGAAACTGATAGAAACATATGAAAAAGCATACACTGTGTGTGCCGTGACTCTGCTTGTACAGTCAAGCGTTTTGGATGAGTCTGGCTCAATTTTGATGAAAAGTGACTAGTTTGTGTTAAATAACACTGAAACTGATAGAAACATATGAAAAAGCATATACTATGTGTGCCGTGACTCTGCTAGTATAATGAAGCATTAGGTGTGAGTCTGGCTCAATTCTGATGAAAAGTGACTAGTTTGTGTCGAATAACATTGAAACTGATAGAAACATATGAAAAAGCATATACTGTGTGTGCCGTCACTCTCCTTGTACAGTCAAGCATTTTGGATGAGTCTGGCTGAATTCTGATAAAAAGTGACTAGTTTGTGTCAAATAACACTGAAATTGATAGAAACATATGAAAAAGCATATACTATGTGTGTCGTGACTCTGCTAGTATAATCAAGCATTAGGTGTGAGTCTGGCTCAATTCTGATGAAAAGTGACTAGTTTGTGTGAAATAACCCTGAAATTGATAGAAACATATGAAAAAGCATATACTGTGTGTGCCGTGACTCTGCTCTTACAGTCAAGCGTTTTGGATAAGTCTGGCTAAATTCTGATGAAAAATGACTAGTTTGTGTGAAATAACCCTGAAATTGATAGAAACATATGAAGAAGCATATACTGTGTGTGCCGTGACTCTGCTAGTATAATAAAGCATTAGGTGTGAGTCTGGCTCAATTTTGATGAAAAGTGACTAGTTTGTGTCAAATAACCCTGAAATTGATAGAAACATATGAAAAAGCATGTACTGTGTGTGCCGTGACTCTCCTTGTACAGTCAAGCATTTTGGATGAGTCTGGCTCAATTTTGATGAAAAGTGACTAGTTTGTGTCAAATAACATTGAAACTGATAGAAACATATGAAAAAGCATATACTATGTGTGCCGTGACTCTGCTAGTACAATAAAGCATTAGGTGTGAGTCTGGCTCAATTTTGATGAAAAGTGACTAGTTTGTATCGAATAACACTGAAACTGATAGAAACATGTGAAAAAGCATATACTGTGTGTGCTGTGACTCTGCTTGGACAGTCAAGCGTTTTGGATGAGTCTGGCTCAATTTTGATGAAAAGTGACTAGTTGTCGAATAACACTAAAACTGATAGAAACATATGAAAAAGCATATACTGTGTGTGCCGTCACTCTCCTTGTACAGTCAAGCATTTTGGATGAGTCTGGCTGAATTCTGATAAAAAGTGACTAGTTTGTGTCAAATAACACTGAAATTGATAGAAACATATGAAAAAGCATATACTATGTGTGTCGTGACTCTGCTAGTATAATCAAGCATTAGGTGTGAGTCTGGCTCAATTCTGATGAAAAGTGACTAGTTTGTGTGAAATAACCCTGAAATTGATAGAAACATATGAAAAAGCATATACTGTGTGTGCCGTGACTCTGCTCTTACAGTCAAGCGTTTTGGATAAGTCTGGCTAAATTCTGATGAAAAATGACTAGTTTGTGTGAAATAACCCTGAAATTGATAGAAACATATGAAGAAGCATATACTGTGTGTGCCGTGACTCTGCTAGTATAATAAAGCATTAGGTGTGAGTCTGGCTCAATTTTGATGAAAAGTGACTAGTTTGTGTCAAATAACCCTGAAATTGATAGAAACATATGAAAAAGCATGTACTGTGTGTGCCGTGACTCTCCTTGTACAGTCAAGCATTTTGGATGAGTCTGGCTCAATTTTGATGAAAAGTGACTAGTTTGTGTCAAATAACATTGAAACTGATAGAAACATATGAAAAAGCATATACTATGTGTGCCGTGACTCTGCTAGTACAATAAAGCATTAGGTGTGAGTCTGGCTCAATTCTGATGAAAAGTGACTAGTTTGTGTGAAATAACCCTGAAATTGATAGAAACATATGAAAAAGCATATACTGTGTGTGCTGTGACTCTGCTTGTACAGTCAAGCGTTTTGGATGAGTCTGGCTCAATTTTGATGAAAAGTGACTAGTTTGTGTTAAATAACACTCAAACTGATAGAAACATATGAAAAAGCATATAATATGTGTGCCGTGACTCTGCTAGTATAATGAAGCATTAGGTGTGAGTCTGGCTCAATTCTGATGAAAAGTGACTAGTTTGTGTCGAATAACATTGAAACTGATAGAAACATATGAAAAAGCATATACTGTGTGTGCCATGACTCTCCTTGTACAGTCAAGAATTTTGGATGAGTCTGGTTCAATTCTGATGAAAAGTGACTAGTTTGTGTGAAATAACACTGAAATTGATAGAAACATATGAAAAAGCATATACTATGTGTGTCGTGACTCTGCTAGTATAATCAAGCATTAGGTGTGAGTCTGGCTCAATTCTGATGAAAAGTGACTAGTTTGTGTGAAATAACCCTGAAATTGATAGAAACATATGAAAAAGCATATACTGTGTGTGCCGTGACTCTGCTCTTACAGTCAAGCGTTTTGGATGAGTCTGGCTCAATTCTGATGAAAAATGACTAGTTTGTGTGAAATAACCCTGAAATTGATAGAAACATATGAAGAAGCATATACTGTGTGTGCCGTGACTCTGCTAGTATAATAAAGCATTAGGTGTGAGTCTGGCTCAATTTTGATGAAAAGTGACTAGTTTGTGTCAAATAACCCTGAAATTGATAGAAACATATGAAAAAGCATGTACTGTGTGTGCCGTGACTCTGCTTGTACAGTCAAGTGTTTTGGATGAGTCTGGCTCAATTTTGATGAAAAGTGACTAGTTTGTGTCAAATAACCCTGAAATTGATAGAAACATATGAAAAAGCATGTACTGTGTGTGCCGTGACTCTGCTTGTACAGTCAAGCATTTTGGATGAGTCTGGCTCAATTTTGATGAAAAGTGACTAGTTTGTGTCAAATAACACTGAAACTGATAGAAACATATGAAAAAGCATATACTATGTGTGCCGTGACTCTGCTAGTACAATAAAGCATTAGGTGTGAGTCTGGCTCAATTCTGATGAAAAGTGACTAGTTTGTGTGAAATAACCCTGAAATTGATAGAAACATATGAAAATGCATATACTGTGTGTGCTGTGACTCTGCTTGTACAGTCAAGCGTTTTGGATGAGTCTGGCTCAATTTTGATGAAAAGTGACTAGTTTGTGTGAAATAACCCTGAAATTGATAGAAACATATGAAAAAGCATATACTGTGTGTGCTGTGACTCTGCTTGTACAGTCAAGCGTTTTGGATGAGTCTGGCTCAATTTTGATGAAAAGTGACTAGTTTTTGTCAAATAACACTGAAACTGATAGAAACATATGAAAAAGCATATACTGTGTGTGCCGTGACTCTGCTTGTACAGTCAAGCGTTTTGGATGAGTCTGGCTCAATTCTGATGAAAAGTGACTAGTTTGTATCGAATAACACTGAAACTGATAGAAACATGTGAAAAAGCATATACTGTGTGTGCTGTGACTCTGCTTGGACAGTCAAGCGTTTTGGATGAGTCTGGCTCAATTTTGATGAAAAGTGACTAGTTGTCGAATAACACTAAAACTGATAGAAACATATGAAAAAGCATATACTGTGTGTGCCGTCACTCTCCTTGTACAGTCAAGCATTTTGGATGAGTCTGGCTCAATTCTGATAAAAAGTGACTAGTTTGTGTCAAATAACACTGAAACTGATAGAAACATATGAAAAAGCATATACTGTGTGTGCCGTGACTCTGCTTGTACAGTCAAGCGTTTTGGATGAGTCTGGCTCAATTTTGATGAAAAGTGACTAGTTTGTGTCAAATAACACTGAAACTGATAGAAACATATGAAAAAGCATATACTATCTGTGCCGTGACTCTGCTAGTACAATAAAGCATTAGGTGTGAGTCTGGCTCAATTCTGATGAAAAGTGACTAGTTTGTGTCGAATAACACTGAAACTGATAGAAACATATGAAAAAGCATATACTATGTGTGCCGTGACTCTGCTAGTATAATGAAGCATTAGGTGTGAGTCTGGCTCAATTTTGATGAAAAGTGACTAGTTTGTGTCGAATAACATTGAAACTGATAGAAACATATGAAAAAGCATATACTGTGTGTGCCGTGACTCTGCTTGTACAGTCAAGCGTTTTGGATGAGTCTGGCTCAATTTTGATGAAAAGTGACTAGTCTGTGTCAAATAACACTGAAACTGATAGAAACATGTGAAAAAGCATATACTGTGTGTGCCGTGACTCTCCTTGTACAGTCAAGCATTTTGGATGAGTCTGGCTCAATTTTGATGAAAAGTGACTAGTTTGTGTCAAATAACACTGAAACTGATAGAAACATATGAAAAAGCATACACTATGTGTGCCGTGACTCTGCTAGTACAATAAAGCATTAGGTGTGAGTCTGGCTCAATTCTGATGAAAAGTGACTAGTTTGTGTGAAATAACCCTGAAATTGATAGAAACATATGAAAAAGCATATACTGTGTGTGCTGTGACTCTGCTTGTACAGTCAAGCGTTTTGGATGAGTCTGGCTCAATTTTGATGAAAAGTGACTAGTTGTTGTCAAATAACACTGAAACTGATAGAAACATATGAAAAAGCATATACTGTGTGTGCCGTGACTCTCCTTGTACAGTCAAGCGTTTTGGATGAGTCTGGCCCAATTCTGATGAAAAGTGACTAGTTTGTGTCGAATAACAATGAAATTGATAGAAACATATGATAAAGCATATACTATGTGTGCCGTGACTCTGCTAGTACAATAAAGCATTAGGTGTGAGTCTGGCTCAATTCTGATGAAAAGTGACTAGTTTGTGTGAAATAACCCTGAAATTGATAGAAACATATGAAAAAGCATATACTGTGTGTGCCGTGACTCTGCTTGTACAGTCAAGCGTTTTGGATGAGTCTGGCTCAATTTTGATGAAAAGTGACTAGTCTGTGTCAAATAACACTGAAACTGATAGAAACATATGAAAAAGCATATACTGTGTGTGCCGTGACTCTCCTTGTACAGTCAAGCATTTTGGATGAGTCTGGCTCAATTTTGATGAAAAGTGACTAGTTTGTGTCAAATAACACTGAAACTGATAGAAACATATGAAAAAGCATATACTGTGTGTGCCGTGACTCTGCTTGTACAGTCAAGCGTTTTGGATGAGTCTGGCTCAATTTTGATGAAAAGTGACTAGTTTGTGTCAAATAACACTGAAACTGATAGAAACATATGAAAAAGCATATACTATGTGTGCCGTGACTCTGCTAGTATAATAAAGCATTGGGTGTGAGTCTGGCTCAATTCTGATGAAAAGTGACTAGTTGTTGTCAAATAACACTGAAACTGATAGAAACATATGAAAAAGCATATACTGTGTGTGCCATGACTCTCCTTGTACAGTCAAGAATTTTGGATGAGTCTGGCTCAATTCTGATGAAAAGTGACTAGTTTTTGTCAAATAACACTGAAACTGATAGAAACATATGAAAAAGCATATACTGTGTGTGCCGTGACTCTGCTTGTACAGTCAAGCGTTTTGGATGAGTCTGGCTCAATTCTGATGAAAAGTGACTAGTTTGTATCGAATAACACTGAAACTGATAGAAACATGTGAAAAAGCATATACTGTGTGTGCTGTGACTCTGCTTGGACAGTCAAGCGTTTTGGATGAGTCTGGCTCAATTTTGATGAAAAGTGACTAGTTGTCGAATAACACTAAAACTGATAGAAACATATGAAAAAGCATATACTGTGTGTGCCGTCACTCTCCTTGTACAGTCAAGCATTTTGGATGAGTCTGGCTCAATTCTGATAAAAAGTGACTAGTTTGTGTCAAATAACACTGAAACTGATAGAAACATATGAAAAAGCATATACTGTGTGTGCCGTGACTCTGCTTGTACAGTCAAGCGTTTTGGATGAGTCTGGCTCAATTTTGATGAAAAGTGACTAGTTTGTGTCAAATAACACTGAAACTGATAGAAACATATGAAAAAGCATATACTATCTGTGCCGTGACTCTGCTAGTACAATAAAGCATTAGGTGTGAGTCTGGCTCAATTCTGATGAAAAGTGACTAGTTTGTGTCGAATAACACTGAAACTGATAGAAACATATGAAAAAGCATATACTATGTGTGCCGTGACTCTGCTAGTATAATGAAGCATTAGGTGTGAGTCTGGCTCAATTTTGATGAAAAGTGACTAGTTTGTGTCGAATAACATTGAAACTGATAGAAACATATGAAAAAGCATATACTGTGTGTGCCGTGACTCTGCTTGTACAGTCAAGCGTTTTGGATGAGTCTGGCTCAATTTTGATGAAAAGTGACTAGTTGTTGTCAAATAACACTGAAACTGATAGAAACATATGAAAAAGCATATACTGTGTGTGCCATGACTCTGCTTGTACAGTCAAGCGTTTTGGATGAGTCTGGCTCAATTTTGATGAAAAGTGACTAGTCTGTGTCAAATAACACTGAAACTGATAGAAACATGTGAAAAAGCATATACTGTGTGTGCCGTGACTCTCCTTGTACAGTCAAGCATTTTGGATGAGTCTGGCTCAATTTTGATGAAAAGTGACTAGTTTGTGTCAAATAACACTGAAACTGATAGAAACATATGAAAAAGCATACACTATGTGTGCCGTGACTCTGCTAGTACAATAAAGCATTAGGTGTGAGTCTGGCTCAATTCTGATGAAAAGTGACTAGTTTGTGTGAAATAACCCTGAAATTGATAGAAACATATGAAAAAGCATATACTGTGTGTGCCGTGACTCTCCTTGTACAGTCAAGCGTTTTGGATGAGTCTGGCTCAATTTTGATCAAAAGTGACTAGTTGTTGTCAAATAACACTGAAACTGATAGAAACATATGAAAAAGCATATACTGTGTGTGCCGTGACTCTCCTTGTACAGTCAAGCGTTTTGGATGAGTCTGGCCCAATTCTGATGAAAAGTGACTAGTTTGTGTCGAATAACAATGAAATTGATAGAAACATATGATAAAGCATATACTATGTGTGCCGTGACTCTGCTAGTACAATAAAGCATTAGGTGTGAGTCTGGCTCAATTCTGATGAAAAGTGACTAGTTTGTGTGAAATAACCCTGAAATTGATAGAAACATATGAAAAAGCATATACTGTGTGTGCCGTGACTCTGCTTGTACAGTCAAGCGTTTTGGATGAGTCTGGCTCAATTTTGATGAAAAGTGACTAGTCTGTGTCAAATAACACTGAAACTGATAGAAACATATGAAAAAGCATATACTGTGTGTGCCGTGACTCTCCTTGTACAGTCAAGCATTTTGGATGAGTCTGGCTCAATTTTGATGAAAAGTGACTAGTTTGTGTCAAATAACACTGAAACTGATAGAAACATATGAAAAAGCATATACTGTGTGTGCCGTGACTCTGCTTGTACAGTCAAGCGTTTTGGATGAGTCTGGCTCAATTTTGATGAAAAGTGACTAGTTTGTGTCAAATAACACTGAAACTGATAGAAACATATGAAAAAGCATATACTATGTGTGCCGTGACTCTGCTAGTATAATAAAGCATTGAGTGTGAGTCTGGCTCAATTCTGATGAAAAGTGACTAGTTGTTGTCAAATAACACTGAAACTGATAGAAACATATGAAAAAGCATATACTGTGTGTGCCATGACTCTCCTTGTACAGTCAAGAATTTTGGATGAGTCTGGCTCAATTCTGATGAAAAGTGACTAGTTTGTGTGAAATAACCCTGAAATTGATAGAAACATATGAAAAAGCATATACTGTGTATGCCGTGACTCTGCTTGTACAGTCAAGCGTTTTGGATGAGCCTGGCTCAATTTTGATGAAAAGTGACTAGTTTTTGTCAAATAACACTGAAACTGATAGAAACATATGAAAAAGCATGTACTGTGTGTGTCGTGACTCTGCTAGTATAATAAAGCATTAGGTGTGAGTCTGGCTCAATTCTGATGAAAAGTGACTAGTTTGTGTGAAATAACCCTGAAATTGATAGAAACATATGAAAAAGCATATACTGTGTGTGCCGTGACTCTGCTCTTACAGTCAAGCGTTTTGGATAAGTCTGGCTAAATTCTGATGAAAAATGACTAGTTTGTGTGAAATAACCCTGAAATTGATAGAAACATATGAAGAAGCATATACTGTGTGTGCCGTGACTCTGCTAGTATAATAAAGCATTAGGTGTGAGTCTGGCTCAATTTTGATGAAAAGTGACTAGTTTGTGTCGAATAACACTGAAACTGATAGAAACATATGAAAAAGCATATACTGTGTGTGCCGTGACTCTGCTTGTACAGTCAAGCGTTTTGGATGAGTCTGGCTCAATTTTGATGAAAAGTGACTAGTTGTTGTCAAATAACACTGAAACTGATAGAAACATATGAAAAAGCATATACTGTGTGTGCCGTGACTCTGCTTGTACAGTCAAGCGTTTTGGATGAGTCTGGCTCAATTTTGATGAAAAGTGACTAGTCTGTGTCAAATAACACTGAAACTGATAGAAACATGTGAAAAAGCATATACTGTGTGTGCCGTGACTCTCCTTGTACAGTCAAGCATTTTGGATGAGTCTGGCTCAATTTTGATGAAAAGTGACTAGTTTGTGTCAAATAACACTGAAACTGATAGAAACATATGAAAAAGCATATACTATGTGTGCCGTGACTCTGCTAGTACAATAAAGCATTAGGTGTGAGTCTGGCTCAATTCTGATGAAAAGTGACTAGTTTGTGTGAAATAACCCTGAAATTGATAGAAACATATGAAAATGCATATACTGTGTGTGCTGTGACTCTGCTTGTACAGTCAAGCGTTTTGGATGAGTCTGGCTCAATTTTGATGAAAAGTGACTAGTTTGTGTGAAATAACCCTGAAATTGATAGAAACATATGAAAAAGCATATACTGTGTGTGCTGTGACTCTGCTTGTACAGTCAAGCGTTTTGGATGAGTCTGGCTCAATTTTGATGAAAAGTGACTAGTTTTTGTCAAATACCACTGAAACTGATAGAAACATATGAAAAAGCATATACTGTGTGTGCCGTGACTCTGCTTGTACAGTCAAGCGTTTTGGATGAGTCTGGCTCAATTCTGATGAAAAGTGACTAGTTTGTATCGAATAACACTGAAACTGATAGAAACATGTGAAAAAGCATATACTGTGTGTGCTGTGACTCTGCTTGGACAGTCAAGCGTTTTGGATGAGTCTGGCTCAATTTTGATGAAAAGTGACTAGTTGTCGAACAACACTAAAACTGATAGAAACATATGAAAAAGCATATACTGTGTGTGCCGTGACTCTGCTTGTACAGTCAAGCGTTTTGGATGAGTCTGGCTCAATTCTGATGAAAAGTGACTAGTTTGTATCGAATAACACTGAAACTGATAGAAACATGTGAAAAAGCATATACTGTGTGTGCTGTGACTCTGCTTGGACAGTCAAGCGTTTTGGATGAGTCTGGCTCAATTTTGATGAAAAGTGACTAGTTGTCGAATAACACTAAAACTGATAGAAACATATGAAAAAGCATATACTGTGTGTGCCGTCACTCTCCTTGTACAGTCAAGCATTTTGGATGAGTCTGGCTCAATTCTGATAAAAAGTGACTAGTTTGTGTCAAATAACACTGAAACTGATAGAAACATATGAAAAAGCATATACTGTGTGTGCCGTGACTCTGCTTGTACAGTCAAGCGTTTTGGATGAGTCTGGCTCAATTTTGATGAAAAGTGACTAGTTTGTGTCAAATAACACTGAAACTGATAGAAACATATGAAAAAGCATATACTATCTGTGCCGTGACTCTGCTAGTACAATAAAGCATTAGGTGTGAGTCTGGCTCAATTCTGATGAAAAGTGACTAGTTTGTGTCGAATAACACTGAAACTGATAGAAACATATGAAAAAGCATATACTATGTGTGCCGTGACTCTGCTAGTATAATGAAGCATTAGGTGTGAGTCTGGCTCAATTTTGATGAAAAGTGACTAGTTTGTGTCGAATAACATTGAAACTGATAGAAACATATGAAAAAGCATATACTGTGTGTGCCGTGACTCTGCTTGTACAGTCAAGCGTTTTGGATGAGTCTGGCTCAATTTTGATGAAAAGTGACTAGTTGTTGTCAAATAACACTGAAACTGATAGAAACATATGAAAAAGCATATACTGTGTGTGCCATGACTCTGCTTGTACAGTCAAGCGTTTTGGATGAGTCTGGCTCAATTTTGATGAAAAGTGACTAGTCTGTGTCAAATAACACTGAAACTGATAGAAACATGTGAAAAAGCATATACTGTGTGTGCCGTGACTCTCCTTGTACAGTCAAGCATTTTGGATGAGTCTGGCTCAATTTTGATGAAAAGTGACTAGTTTGTGTCAAATAACACTGAAACTGATAGAAACATATGAAAAAGCATACACTATGTGTGCCGTGACTCTGCTAGTACAATAAAGCATTAGGTGTGAGTCTGGCTCAGTTCTGATGAAAAGTGACTAGTTTGTGTGAAATAACCCTGAAATTGATAGAAACATATGAAAAAGCATATACTGTGTGTGCTGTGACTCTGCTTGTACAGTCAAGCGTTTTGGATGAGTCTGGCTCAATTTTGATGAAAAGTGACTAGTTGTTGTCAAATAACACTGAAACTGATAGAAACATATGAAAAAGCATATACTGTGTGTGCCGTCACTCTTCTTGTACAGTCAAGCGTTTTGGATGAGTCTGGCCCAATTCTGATGAAAAGTGACTAGTTTGTGTCGAATAACAATGAAATTGATAGAAACATATGATAAAGCATATACTATGTGTGCCGTGACTCTGCTAGTACAATAAAGCATTAGGTGTGAGCCTGGCTCAATTCTGTTGAAAAGTGACTAGTTTGTGTGAAATAACCCTGAAATTGATAGAAACATATGAAAAAGCATATACTGTGTGTGCCGTGACTCTGCTTGTACAGTCAAGCGTTTTGGATGAGTCTGGCTCAATTTTGATGAAAAGTGACTAGTCTGTGTCAAATAACACTGAAACTGATAGAAACATATGAAAAAGCATATACTGTGTGTGCCGTGACTCTCCTTGTACAGTCAAGCATTTTGGATGAGTCTGGCTCAATTTTGATGAAAAGTGACTAGTTTGTGTCAAATAACACTGAAACTGATAGAAACATATGAAAAAGCATATACTGTGTGTGCCGTGACTCTGCTTGTACAGTCAAGCGTTTTGGATGAGTCTGGCTCAATTTTGATGAAAAGTGACTAGTTTGTGTCAAATAACACTGAAACTGATAGAAACATATGAAAAAGCATATACTATGTGTGCCGTGACTCTGCTAGTATAATAAAGCATTGGGTGTGAGTCTGGCTCAATTCTGATGAAAAGTGACTAGTTGTTGTCAAATAACACTGAAACTGATAGAAACATATGAAAAAGCATATACTGTGTGTGCCATGACTCTCCTTGTACAGTCAAGAATTTTGGATGAGTCTGGCTCAATTCTGATGAAAAGTGACTAGTTGTTGTCAAATAACACTGAAACTGATAGAAACATATGAAAAAGCATATACTGTGTGTGCCGTGACTCTGCTTGTACAGTCAAGCGTTTTGGATGAGTCTGGCTCAATTTTGATGAAAAGTGACTAGTTGTTGTCAAATAACACTGAAACTGATAGAAACATATGAAAAAGCATATACTGTGTGTGCCGTGACTCTCCTTATACAGTCAAGCGTTTTGGATGAGTCTGGCCCAATTCTGATGAAAAGTGACTAGTTTGTGTCGAATAACACTGAAACTGATAGAAACATATGATAAAGCATATACTATGTGTGCCGTGACTCTGCTAGTACAATAAAGCATTAGGTGTGAGTCTGGCTCAATTCTGATGAAAAGTGACTAGTTTGTGTGAAATAACCCTGAAATTGATAGAAACATATGAAAAAGCATATACTGTGTGTGCCGTGACTCTGCTTGTACAGTCAAGCGTTTTGGATGAGTCTGGCTCAATTTTGATGAAAAGTGACTAGTCTGTGTCAAATAACACTGAAACTGATAGAAACATATGAAAAAGCATATACTGTGTGTGCCGTGACTCTCCTTGTACAGTCAAGCATTTTGGATGAGTCTGGCTCAATTTTGATGAAAAGTGACTAGTTTGTGTGAAATAACCCTGAAATTGATAGAAACATATGAAAAAGCATATACTATGTGTGCCGTGACTCTGCTAGTATAATAAAGCATTGGGTGTGAGTCTGGCTCAATTCTGATGAAAAGTGACTAGTTGTTGTCAAATAACACTGAAACTGATAGAAACATATGAAAAAGCATATACTGTGTGTGCCATGACTCTCTTTGTACAGTCAAGAATTTTGGATGAGTCTGGCTCAATTCTGATGAAAAGTGACTAGTTTGTGTGAAATAACCCTGAAATTGATAGAAACATATGAAAAAGCATATACTGTGTATGCCGTGACTCTGCTTGTACAGTCAAGCGTTTTGGATGAGCCTGGCTCAATTTTGATGAAAAGTGACTAGTTTTTGTCAAATAACACTGAAACTGATAGAAACATATGAAAAAGCATGTACTGTGTGTGTCGTGACTCTGCTAGTATAATAAAGCATTAGGTGTGAGTCTGGCTCAATTCTGATGAAAAGTGACTAGTTTGTGTGAAATAACCCTGAAATTGATAGAAACATATGAAAAAGCATATACTGTGTGTGCCGTGACTCTGCTCTTACAGTCAAGCGTTTTGGATAAGTCTGGCTAAATTCTGATGAAAAATGACTAGTTTGTTTGAAATAACCCTGAAATTGATAGAAACATATGAAAAAGCATATACTGTGTGTGCCGTGACTCTGCTCTTACAGTCAAGCGTTTTGGATAAGTCTGGCTAAATTCTGATGAAAAATGACTAGTTTGTGTGAAATAACACTGAAACTGATAGAAATATATGAAAAAGCATGTACTGTGTGTGCCGTGACTCTCCTTGTACAGTCAAGCGTTTTGGATGAGTCTGGCTCAATTCTGATGAAAAGTGACTAGTTTGTGTCGAATAACACTGAAACTGATAGAAACATATGAAAAAGCATATACTATGTGTGCCGTGACTCTGCTAGTATAATAAAGCATTAGGTGTGAGTCTGGCTCAATTTTGATGAAAAGTGACTAGTTTGTGTCAAATAACCCTGAAATTGATAGAAACATATGAAAAAGCATGTACTGTGTGTGCCGTGACTCTGCTTGTACAGTCAAGCATTTTGGATGAGTCTGGCTCAATTCTGATGAAAAGTGACTAGTTTGTGTTGAATAACACTGAAACTGATAGAAACATATGAAAAAGCATATACTGTGTGTGCCGTGACTCTGCTTGTACAGTCAAGCGTTTTGGATGAGTCTGGCTCAATTTTGATGAAAAGTGACTAGTTGTTGTCAAATAACACTGAAACTGATAGAAACATATGAAAAAGCATATACTGTGTGTGCCGTGACTCTGCTTGTACAGTCAAGCGTTTTGGATGAGTCTGGTTCAATTTTGATGAAAAGTGACTAGTTTTTGTCAAATAACACTGAAACTGATAGAAACATATGAAAAAGCATATACTATGTGTGCCGTGACTCTGCTAGTATAATAAAGCATTAGGTGTGAGTCTGGCTCAATTCTGATGAAAAGTGACTAGTTTGTGTGAAATAACCCTGAAATTGATAGAAACATATGAAAAAGCATATACTGTGTGTGCCGTGACTCTGCTCTTACAGTCAAGCATTTTGGATGAGTCTGGCTCAATTCTGATGAAAAGTGACTAGTTTGTGTGAAATAACCCTGAAATTGATAGAAACATATGAAAAAGCATATACTGTGTGTGCCGTGACTCTGCTTGTACAGTCAAGCGTTTTGGATGAGTCTGGCTCAATTTTGATGAAAAGTGACTAGTTGTTGTCAAATAACACTGAAACTGATAGAAACATATGAAAAAGCATATACTGTGTGTGCCGTGACTCTCCTTGTACAGTCAAGCGTTTTGGATGAGTCTGGCCCAATTCTGATGAAAAGTGACTAGTTTGTGTCGAATAACACTGAAACTGATAGAAACATATGATAAAGCATATACTATGTGTGCCGTGACTCTGCTAGTACAATAAAGCATTAGGTGTGAGTCTGGCTCAATTCTGATGAAAAGTGACTAGTTTGTGTGAAATAACCCTGAAATTGATAGAAACATATGAAAAAGCATATACTGTGTGTGCCGTGACTCTCCTTGTACAGTCAAGAATTTTGGATGAGTCTGGCTCAATTCTGATGAAAAGTGACTAGTTTGTGTGAAATAACCCTGAAATTGATAGAAACATATGAAAAAGCATATACTGTGTATGCCGTGACTCTGCTTGTACAGTCAAGCGTTTTGGATGAGCCTGGCTCAATTTTGATGAAAAGTGACTAGTTTTTGTCAAATAACACTGAAACTGATAGAAACATATGAAAAAGCATGTACTGTGTGTGTCGTGACTCTGCTAGTATAATAAAGCATTAGGTGTGAGTCTGGCTCAATTCTGATGAAAAGTGACTAGTTTGTGTGAAATAACCCTGAAATTGATAGAAACATATGAAAAAGCATATACTGTGTGTGCCGTGACTCTGCTCTTACAGTCAAGCGTTTTGGATAAGTCTGGCTAAATTCTGATGAAAAATGACTAGTTTGTGTGAAATAACCCTGAAATTGATAGAAACATATGAAAAAGCATATACTGTGTGTGCCGTGACTCTGCTCTTACAGTCAAGCGTTTTGGATGAGTCTGGCTCAATTTTGATGAAAAGTGACTAGTTGTTGTCAAATAACACTGAAACTGATAGAAACATATGAAAAAGCATATACTGTGTGTGCCGTGACTCTGCTTGTACAGTCAAGCGTTTTGGATGAGTCTAGCTCAATTTTGATGAAAAGTGACTAGTTGTTGTCAAATAACACTGAAACTGATAGAAATATATGAAAAAGCATATACTGTGTGTGCCGTGACTCTGCTTGTACAGTCAAGCGTTTTGGATGAGTCTGGCTCAATTTTGATGAAAAGTGACTAGTTGTTGTCAAATAACACTGAAACTGATAGAAACATATGAAAAAGCATATACTATATGTGCCGTGACTCTGCTAGTATAATAAAGCATTAGGTGTGAGTCTGGCTCAATTCTGATGAAAAGTGACTAGTTTGTGTCAAATAACCCTGAAATTGATAGAAACATATGAAAAAGCATGTACTGTGTGTGCCGTGAATGTCCTTGTACAGTCAAGCATTTTGGATGAGTCTGGCTCAATTCTGATGAAAAGTGACTAGTTTGTGTTGAATAACACTGAAACTGATAGAAACATATGAAAAAGCATATACTGTGTGTGCCGTGACTCTGCTTGTACAGTCAAGCGTTTTGGATGAGTCTGGCTCAATTTTGATGAAAAGTGACTAGTTGTTGTCAAATAACACTGAAACTGATAGAAACATATGAAAAAGCATATACTGTGTGTGCCGTGACTCTGCTTGTACAGTCAAGCGTTTTGGATGAGTCTGGTTCAATTTTGATGAAAAGTGACTAGTTTTTGTCAAATAACACTGAAACTGATAG
The DNA here is from genome assembly GCF_963924715.1 of Thunnus thynnus. NCBI lineage: Eukaryota > Metazoa > Chordata > Actinopteri > Scombriformes > Scombridae > Thunnus > Thunnus thynnus. Next base: position 8,932,447 of record NC_089518.1, read on the forward strand.
AAACATATGAAAAAGCATATACTATGTGTGCCGTGACTCTGCTAGTATAATAAAGCATTAGGTGTGAGTCTGGCTCAATTCTGATGAAAAGTGACTAGTTTGTGTGAAATAACCCTGAAATTGATAGAAACATATGAAAAAGCATATACTGTGTGTGCCGTGACTCTGCTCTTACAGTCAAGCATTTTGGATGAGTCTGGCTCAATTCTGATGAAAAGTGACTAGTTTGTTTGAAATAACCCTGAAATTGATAGAAACATATGAAAAAGCATATACTGTGTGTGCCGTGACTCTGCTTGTACAGTCAAGCGTTTTGGATGAGTCTGGCTCAATTTTGATGAAAAGTGACTAGTTGTTGTCAAATAACACTGAAACTGATAGAAACATATGAAAAAGCATATACTGTGTGTGCCGTGACTCTCCTTGTACAGTCAAGCGTTTTGGATGAGTCTGGCCCAATTCTGATGAAAAGTGACTAGTTTGTGTCGAATAACACTGAAACTGATAGAAACATATGATAAAGCATATACTATGTGTGCCGTGACTCTGCTAGTACAATAAAGCATTAGGTGTGAGTCTGGCTCAATTCTGATGAAAAGTGACTAGTTTGTGTGAAATAACCCTGAAATTGATAGAAACATATGAAAAAGCATATACTGTGTGTGCCGTGACTCTGCTTGTACAGTCAAGCGTTTTGGATGAGTCTGGCTCAATTTTGATGAAAAGTGACTAGTCTGTGTCAAATAACACTGAAACTGATAGAAACATATGAAAAAGCATATACTGTGTGTGCCGTGACTCTCCTTGTACAGTCAAGCATTTTGGATGAGTCTGGCTCAATTTTGATGAAAAGTGACTAGTTTGTGTGAAATAACCCTGAAATTGATAGAAACATATGAAAAAGCATATACTATGTGTGCCGTGACTCTGCTAGTATAATAAAGCATTGGGTGTGAGTCTGGCTCAATTCTGATGAAAAGTGACTAGTTTGTGTGAAATAACCCTGAAATTGATAGAAACATATGAAAAAGCATATACTGTGTATGCCGTGACTCTGCTTGTACAGTCAAGCGTTTTGGATGAGCCTGGCTCAATTTTGATGAAAAGTGACTAGTTTTTGTCAAATAACACTGAAACTGATAGAAACATATGAAAAAGCATGTACTGTGTGTGTCGTGACTCTGCTAGTATAATAAAGCATTAGGTGTGAGTCTGGCTCAATTCTGATGAAAAGTGACTAGTTTGTGTCAAATAACCCTGAAATTGATAGAAACATATGAAAAAGCATATACTGTGTGTGCCGTGACTCTGCTCTTACAGTCAAGCGTTTTGGATAAGTCTGGCTAAATTCTGATGAAAAATGACTAGTTTGTGTGAAATAACCCTGAAATTGATAGAAACATATGAAGAAGCATATACTGTGTGTGCCGTGACTCTGCTAGTATAATAAAGCATTAGGTGTGAGTCTGGCTCAATTTTGATGAAAAGTGACTAGTTTGTGTCAAATAACCCTGAAATTGATAGAAACATATGAAAAAGCATGTACTGTGTGTGCCGTGACTCTCCTTGTACAGTCAAGCATTTTGGATGAGTCTGGCTCAATTTTGATGAAAAGTGACTAGTTTGTGTCAAATAACACTGAAACTGATAGAAACATATGAAAAAGCATATACTATGTGTGCCGTGACTCTGCTAGTACAATAAAGCATTAGGTGTGAGTCTGGCTCAATTCTGATGAAAAGTGACTAGTTTGTGTGAAATAACCCTGAAATTGATAGAAACATATGAAAAAGCATATACTGTGTGTGCTGTGACTCTGCTTGTAAAGTCAAGCGTTTTGGATGAGTCTGGCTCAATTTTGATGAAAAGTGACTAGTTTTTGTCAAATAACACTGAAACTGATAGAAACATATGAAAAAGCATATAATGTGTGTGCCGTGACTCTGCTTGTACAGTCAAGCGTTTTGGATGAGTCTGGCTCAATTCTGATGAAAAGTGACTAGTTTGTATTGAATAACACTGAAACTGATAGAAACATGTGAAAAAGCATATACTGTGTGTGCTGTGACTCTGCTTGTACAGTCAAGCGTTTTGGATGAGTCTGGCTCAATTTTGATGAAAAGTGACTAGTTGTCGAATAACACTAAAACTGATAGAAACATATGAAAAAGCATATACTGTGTGTGCCGTCACTCTCCTTGTACAGTCAATCATTTTGGATGAGTCTGGCTCAATTCTGATAAAAAGTGACTAGTTTGTGTTAAATAACACTGAAACTGATAGAAACATATGAAAAAGCATATACTATGTGTGCCGTGACTCTGCTAGTATAATGAAGCATTAGGTGTGAGTCTGGCTCAATTCTGATGAAAAGTGACTAGTTTGTGTCGAATAACATTGAAACTGATAGAAACATATGAAAAAGCATATACTGTGTGTGCCATGACTCTCCTTGTACAGTCAAGAATTTTGGATGAGTCTGGCTCAATTCTGATGAAAAGTGACTAGTTTGTGTGAAATAACCCTGAAATTGATAGAAACATATGAAAAAGCATATACTATGTGTGTCGTGACTCTGCTAGTATAATCAAGCATTAGGTGTGAGTCTGGCTCAATTCTGATGAAAAGTGACTAGTTTGTGTGAAATAACCCTGAAATTGATAGAAACATATGAAAAAGCATATACTGTGTGTGCCGTGACTCTGCTCTTACAGTTAAGCGTTTTGGATGAGTCTGGCTCAATTCTGATGAAAAATGACTAGTTTGTGTGAAATAACCCTGAAATTGATAGAAACATATGAAGAAGCATATACTGTGTGTGCCGTGACTCTGCTAGTATAATAAAGCATTAGGTGTGAGTCTGGCTCAATTCTGATGAAAAGTGACTAGTTTGTGTCGAATAACACTGAAACTGATAGAAACATATGAAAAAGCATATACTGTGTGTGCCGTGACTCTGCTCTTACAGTCAAGCGTTTTGGATGAGTCTGGCTCAATTCTGATGAAAAATGACTAGTTTGTGTGAAATAACCCTGAAATTGATAGAAACATATGAAGAAGCATATACTGTGTGTGCCGTGACTCTCCTTGTACAGTCAAGCATTTTGGATGAGTCTGGCTCAATTTTGATGAAAAGTGACTAGTTTGTGTCAAATAACACTGAAACTGATAGAAACATATGAAAAAGCATATACTATGTGTGCCGTGACTCTGCTAGTACAATAAAGCATTAGGTGTGAGTCTGGCTCAATTCTGATGAAAAGTGACTAGTTTGTGTGAAATAACCCTGAAATTGATAGAAACATATGAAAAAGCATATACTGTGTGTGCTGTGACTCTGCTTGTACAGTCAAGCATTTTGGATGAGTCTGGCTCAATTTTGATGAAAAGTGACTAGTTTTTGTCAAATAACACTGAAACTGATAGAAACATGTGAAAAAGCATATACTGTGTGTGCTGTGACTCTGCTTGGACAGTCAAGCGTTTTGGATGAGTCTGGCTCAATTTTGATGAAAAGTGACTAGTTTTTGTCAAATAACACTGAAACTGATAGAAACATATGAAAAAGCATATAATGTGTGTGCCGTGACTCTGCTTATACAGTCAAGCGTTTTGGATGAGTCTGGCTCAATTCTGATAAAAAATGACTAGTTTGTGTCAAATAACACTGAAACTGATAGAAACATATGAAAAAGCATATACTGTGTGTGCCGTGACTCTGCTTGTAAAGTCAAGCGTTTTGGATGAGTCTGGCTCAATTTTGATGAAAAGTGACTAGTTTGTGTCAAATAACACTGAAACTGATAGAAACATATGAAAAAGCATATACTATCTGTGCCGTGACTCTGCTAGTATAATGAAGCATTAGGTGTGAGTCTGGCTCAATTCTGATGAAAAATGACTAGTTTGTGTCGAATAACATTGAAACTGATAGAAACATATGAAAAAGCATATACTGTGTGTGCCGTGACTCTGCTTGTACAGTCAAGCGTTTTGGATGAGTCTGGCTCAATTTTGATGAAAAGTGACTAGTTGTTGTCAAATAACACTGAAACTGATAGAAACATATGAAAAAGCATATACTGTGTGTGCCATGACTCTCCTTGTACAGTCAAGAATTTTGGATGAATCTGGCTCAATTCTGATGAAAAGTGACTAGTTTGTGTGAAATAACCCTGAAATTGATACAAACATATGAAAAAGCATATACTGTGTATGCCGTGACTCTGCTTGTACAGTCAAGCGTTTTGGATGAGCCTGGCTCAATTTTGATGAAAAGTGACTAGTCTGTGTCAAATAACACTGAAACTGATAGAAACATATGAAAAAGCAGATACTGTGTGTGCCGTGACTCTCCTTGTACAGTCAAGCATTTTGGATGAGTCTGGCTCAATTTTGATGAAAAGTGACTAGTTTGTGTGAAATAACCCTGAAATTGATAGAAACATATGAAAAAGCATATACTATGTGTACCGTGACTCTGCTAGTATAATAAAGCATTGGGTGTGAGTCTGGCTCAATTCTGATGAAAAGTGACTAGTTGTTGTCAAATAACACTGAAACTGATAGAAACATATGAAAAAGCATATACTGTGTGTGCCATGACTCTCCTTGTACAGTCAAGAATTTTGGATGAGTCTGGCTCAATTCTGATGAAAAGTGACTAGTTTGTGTGAAATAACCCTGAAATTGATAGAAACATATGAAAAAGCATATACTGTGTATGCCGTGACTCTGCTTGTACAGTCAAGCGTTTTGGATGAGCCTGGCTCAATTTTGATGAAAAGTGACTAGTTTTTGTCAAATAACACTGAAACTGATAGAAACATATGAAAAAGCATGTACTGTGTGTGTCGTGACTCTGCTAGTATAATAAAGCATTAGGTGTGAGTCTGGCTCAATTCTGATGAAAAGTGACTAGTTTGTGTGAAATAACCCTGAAATTGATAGAAACATATGAAAAAGCATATACTGTGTGTGCCGTGACTCTGCTCTTACAGTCAAGCGTTTTGGATAAGTCTGGCTAAATTCTGATGAAAAATGACTAGTTTGTGTGAAATAACCCTGAAATTGATAGAAACATATGAAGAAGCATATACTGTGTGTGCCGTGACTCTGCTAGTATAATAAAGCATTAGGTGTGAGTCTGGCTCAATTTTGATGAAAAGTGACTAGTTTGTGTCAAATAACCCTGAAATTGATAGAAACATATGAAAAAGCATGTACTGTGTGTGCCGTGACTCTCCTTGTACAGTCAAGCATTTTGGATGAGTCTGGCTCAATTTTGATGAAAAGTGACTAGTTTGTGTCAAATAACACTGAAACTGATAGAAACATATGAAAAAGCATATACTATGTGTGCCGTGACTCTGCTAGTACAATAAAGCATTAGGTGTGAGTCTGGCTCAATTCTGATGAAAAGTGACTAGTTTGTGTGAAATAACCCTGAAATTGATAGAAACATATGAAAAAGCATATACTGTGTGTGCTGTGACTCTGCTTGTAAAGTCAAGCGTTTTGGATGAGTCTGGCTCAATTTTGATGAAAAGTGACTAGTTTTTGTCAAATAACACTGAAACTGATAGAAACATATGAAAAAGCATATAATGTGTGTGCCGTGACTCTGCTTGTACAGTCAAGCGTTTTGGATGAGTCTGGCTCAATTCTGATGAAAAGTGACTAGTTTGTATTGAATAACACTGAAACTGATAGAAACATGTGAAAAAGCATATACTGTGTGTGCTGTGACTCTGCTTGTACAGTCAAGCGTTTTGGATGAGTCTGGCTCAATTTTGATGAAAAGTGACTAGTTGTCGAATAACACTAAAACTGATAGAAACATATGAAAAAGCATATACTGTGTGTGCCGTCACTCTCCTTGTACAGTCAATCATTTTGGATGAGTCTGGCTCAATTCTGATAAAAAGTGACTAGTTTGTGTCAAATAACACTGAAACTGATAGAAACATATGAAAAAGCATACACTGTGTGTGCCGTGACTCTGCTTGTACAGTCAAGCGTTTTGGATGAGTCTGGCTCAATTTTGATGAAAAGTGACTAGTTTGTGTTAAATAACACTGAAACTGATAGAAACATATTAAAAAGCATATACTATGTGTGCCGTGACTCTGCTAGTATAATGAAGCATTAGGTGTGAGTCTGGCTCAATTCTGATGAAAAGTGACTAGTTTGTGTCGAATAACATTGAAACTGATAGAAACATATGAAAAAGCATATACTGTGTGTGCCATGACTCTCCTTGTACAGTCAAGAATTTTGGATGAGTCTGGCTCAATTCTGATGAAAAGTGACTAGTTTGTGTGAAATAACCCTGAATTTGATAGAAACATATGAAAAAGCATATACTATGTGTGTCGTGACTCTGCTAGTATAATCAAGCATTAGGTGTGAGTCTGGCTCAATTCTGATGAAAAGTGACTAGTTTGTGTGAAATAACCCTGAAATTGATAGAAACATATGAAAAAGCATATACTGTGTGTGCCGTGACTCTCCTCTTACAGTCAAGCGTTTTGGATGAGTCTGGCTCAATTCTGATGAAAAATGACTAGTTTGTGTGAAATAACCCTGAAATTGATAGAAACATATGAAGAAGCATATACTGTGTGTGCCGTGACTCTGCTAGTATAATAAAGCATTAGGTGTGAGTCTGGCTCAATTCTGATGAAAAGTGACTAGTTTGTGTCGAATAACACTGAAACTGATAGAAACATATGAAAAAGCATATACTGTGTGTGCCGTGACTCTGCTCTTACAGTCAAGCGTTTTGGATGAGTCTGGCTCAATTCTGATGAAAAATGACTAGTTTGTGTGAAATAACCCTGAAATTGATAGAAACATATGAAGAAGCATATACTGTGTGTGCCGTGACTCTCCTTGTACAGTCAAGCATTTTGGATGAGTCTGGCTCAATTTTGATGAAAAGTGACTAGTTTGTGTCAAATAACACTGAAACTGATAGAAACATATGAAAAAGCATATACTATGTGTGCCGTGACTCTGCTAGTACAATAAAGCATTAGGTGTGAGTCTGGCTCAATTCTGATGAAAAGTGACTAGTTTGTGTGAAATAACCCTGAAATTGATAGAAACATATGAAAAAGCATATACTGTGTGTGCTGTGACTCTGCTTGTACAGTCAAGCATTTTGGATGAGTCTGGCTCAATTTTGATGAAAAGTGACTAGTTTTTGTCAAATAACACTGAAACTGATAGAAACATGTGAAAAAGCATATACTGTGTGTGCTGTGACTCTGCTTGGACAGTCAAGCGTTTTGGATGAGTCTGGCTCAATTTTGATGAAAAGTGACTAGTTTTTGTCAAATAACACTGAAACTGATAGAAACATATGAAAAAGCATATAATGTGTGTGCCGTGACTCTGCTTATACAGTCAAGCGTTTTGGATGAGTCTGGCTCAATTCTGATAAAAAATGACTAGTTTGTGTCAAATAACACTGAAACTGATAGAAACATATGAAAAAGCATATACTGTGTGTGCCGTGACTCTGCTTGTAAAGTCAAGCGTTTTGGATGAGTCTGGCTCAATTTTGATGAAAAGTGACTAGTTTGTGTCAAATAACACTGAAACTGATAGAAACATATGAAAAAGCATATACTATCTGTGCCGTGACTCTGCTAGTATAATGAAGCATTAGGTGTGAGTCTGGCTCAATTCTGATGAAAAATGACTAGTTTGTGTCGAATAACATTGAAACTGATAGAAACATATGAAAAAGCATATACTGTGTGTGCCGTGACTCTGCTTGTACAGTCAAGCGTTTTGGATGAGTCTGGCTCAATTTTGATGAAAAGTGACTAGTTGTTGTCAAATAACACTGAAACTGATAGAAACATATGAAAAAGCATATACTGTGTGTGCCATGACTCTCCTTGTACAGTCAAGAATTTTGGATGAGTCTGGCTCAATTCTGATGAAAAGTGACTAGTTTGTGTGAAATAACCCTGAAATTGATACAAACATATGAAAAAGCATATACTGTGTATGCCGTGACTCTGCTTGTACAGTCAAGCGTTTTGGATGAGCCTGGCTCAATTTTGATGAAAAGTGACTAGTCTGTGTCAAATAACACTGAAACTGATAGAAACATATGAAAAAGCATATACTGTGTGTGCCGTGACTCTCCTTGTACAGTCAAGCATTTTGGATGAGTCTGGCTCAATTTTGATGAAAAGTGACTAGTTTGTGTGAAATAACCCTGAAATTGATAGAAACATATGAAAAAGCATATACTATGTGTACCGTGACTCTGCTAGTATAATAAAGCATTGGGTGTGAGTCTGGCTCAATTCTGATGAAAAGTGACTAGTTGTTGTCAAATAACACTGAAACTGATAGAAACATATGAAAAAGCATATACTGTGTGTGCCATGACTCTCCTTGTACAGTCAAGAATTTTGGATGAGTCTGGCTCAATTCTGATGAAAAGTGACTAGTTTGTGTGAAATAACCCTGAAATTGATAGAAACATATGAAAAAGCATATACTGTGTATGCCGTGACTCTGCTTGTACAGTCAAGCGTTTTGGATGAGCCTGGCTCAATTTTGATGAAAAGTGACTAGTTTTTGTCAAATAACACTGAAACTGATAGAAACATATGAAAAAGCATGTACTGTGTGTGTCGTGACTCTGCTAGTATAATAAAGCATTAGGTGTGAGTCTGGCTCAATTCTGATGAAAAGTGACTAGTTTGTGTGAAATAACCCTGAAATTGATAGAAACATATGAAGAAGCATATACTGTGTGTGCCGTGACTCTGCTAGTATAATAAAGCATTAGGTGTGAGTCTGGCTCAATTTTGATGAAAAGTGACTAGTTTGTGTGAAATAACCCTGAAATTGATAGAAACATATGAAAAAGCATATACTGTGTGTGCTGTGACTCTGCTTGTAAAGTCAAGCGTTTTGGATGAGTCTGGCTCAATTTTGATGAAAAGTGACTAGTTTTTGTCAAATAACACTGAAACTGATAGAAACATATGAAAAAGCATATAATGTGTGTGCCGTGACTCTGCTTGTACAGTCAAGCGTTTTGGATGAGTCTGGCTCAATTCTGATGAAAAGTGACTAGTTTGTATTGAATAACACTGAAACTGATAGAAACATGTGAAAAAGCATATACTGTGTGTGCTGTGACTCTGCTTGTACAGTCAAGCGTTTTGGATGAGTCTGGCTCAATTTTGATGAAAAGTGACTAGTTGTCGAATAATACTAAAACTGATAGAAACATATGAAAAAGCATATACTGTGTGTGCCGTCACTCTCCTTGTACAGTCAATCATTTTGGATGAGTCTGGCTCAATTCTGATAAAAAGTGACTAGTTTGTGTCAAATAACACTGAAACTGATAGAAACATATGAAAAAGCATACACTGTGTGTGCCGTGACTCTGCTTGTACAGTCAAGCGTTTTGGATGAGTCTGGCTCAATTTTGATGAAAAGTGACTAGTTTGTGTTAAATAACACTGAAACTGATAGAAACATATGAAAAAGCATATACTATGTGTGCCGTGACTCTGCTAGTATAATGAAGCATTAGGTGTGAGTCTGGCTCAATTCTGATGAAAAGTGACTAGTTTGTGTCGAATAACATTGAAACTGATAGAAACATATGAAAAAGCATATACTGTGTGTGCCATGACTCTCCTTGTACAGTCAAGAATTTTGGATGAGTCTGGCTCAATTCTGATGAAAAGTGACTAGTTTGTGTGAAATAACCCTGAAATTGATAGAAACATATGAAAAAGCATATACTATGTGTGTCGTGACTCTGCTAGTATAATCAAGCATTAGGTGTGAGTCTGGCTCAATTCTGATGAAAAGTGACTAGTTTGTGTGAAATAACCCTGAAATTGATAGAAACATATGAAAAAGCATATACTGTGTGTGCCGTGACTCTGCTCTTACAGTCAAGCGTTTTGGATGAGTCTGGCTCAATTCTGATGAAAAATGACTAGTTTGTGTGAAATAACCCTGAAATTGATAGAAACATATGAAGAAGCATATACTGTGTGTGCCGTGACTCTGCTAGTATAATAAAGCATTAGGTGTGAGTCTGGCTCAATTCTGATGAAAAGTGACTAGTTTGTGTCGAATAACACTGAAACTGATAGAAACATATGAAAAAGCATATACTGTGTGTGCCGTGACTCTGCTCTTACAGTCAAGCGTTTTGGATGAGTCTGGCTCAATTCTGATGAAAAATGACTAGTTTGTGTGAAATAACCCTGAAATTGATAGAAACATATGAAGAAGCATATACTGTGTGTGCCGTGACTCTCCTTGTACAGTCAAGCATTTTGGATGAGTCTGGCTCAATTTTGATGAAAAGTGACTAGTTTGTGTCAAATAACACTGAAACTGATAGAAACATATGAAAAAGCATATACTATGTGTGCCGTGACTCTGCTAGTACAATAAAGCATTAGGTGTGAGTCTGGCTCAATTCTGATGAAAAGTGACTAGTTTGTGTGAAATAACCCTGAAATTGATAGAAACATATGAAAAAGCATATACTGTGTGTGCTGTGACTCTGCTTGTACAGTCAAGCGTTTTGGATGAGTCTGGCTCAATTTTGATGAAAAGTGACTAGTTTTTGTCAAATAACACTGAAACTGATAGAAACATGTGAAAAAGCATATACTGTGTGTGCTGTGACTCTGCTTGGACAGTCAAGCGTTTTGGATGAGTCTGGCTCAATTTTGATGAAAAGTGACTAGTTTTTGTCAAATAACACTGAAACTGATAGAAACATATGAAAAAGCATATAATGTGTGTGCCGTGACTCTGCTTATACAGTCAAGCGTTTTGGATGAGTCTGGCTCAATTCTGATAAAAAATGACTAGTTTGTGTCAAATAACACTGAAACTGATAGAAACATATGAAAAAGCATATACTGTGTGTGCCGTGACTCTGCTTGTACAGTCAAGCGTTTTGGATGAGTCTGGCTCAATTTTGATGAAAAGTGACTAGTTTGTGTCAAATAACACTGAAACTGATAGAAACATATGAAAAAGCATATACTATCTGTGCCGTGACTCTGCTAGTATAATGAAGCATTAGGTGTGAGTCTGGCTCAATTCTGATGAAAAATGAGTAGTTTGTGTCGAATAACATTGAAACTGATAGAAACATATGAAAAAGCATATACTGTGTGTGCCGTGACTCTGCTTGTACAGTCAAGCGTTTTGGATGAGTCTGGCTCAATTTTGATGAAAAGTGACTAGTTGTTGTCAAATAACACTGAAACTGATAGAAACATATGAAAAAGCATATACTGTGTGTGCCATGACTCTCCTTGTACAGTCAAGAATTTTGGATGAATCTGGCTCAATTCTGATGAAAAGTGACTAGTTTGTGTGAAATAACCCTGAAATTGATACAAACATATGAAAAAGCATATACTGTGTATGCCGTGACTCTGCTTGTACAGTCAAGCGTTTTGGATGAGCCTGGCTCAATTTTGATGAAAAGTGACTAGTCTGTGTCAAATAACACTGAAACTGATAGAAACATATGAAAAAGCATATACTGTGTGTGCCGTGACTCTCCTTGTACAGTCAAGCATTTTGGATGAGTCTGGCTCAATTTTGATGAAAAGTGACTAGTTTGTGTGAAATAACCCTGAAATTGATAGAAACATATGAAAAAGCATATACTATGTGTACCGTGACTCTGCTAGTATAATAAAGCATTGGGTGTGAGTCTGGCTCAATTCTGATGAAAAGTGACTAGTTGTTGTCAAATAACACTGAAACTGATAGAAACATATGAAAAAGCATATACTGTGTGTGCCATGACTCTCCTTGTACAGTCAAGAATTTTGGATGAGTCTGGCTCAATTCTGATGAAAAGTGACTAGTTTGTGTGAAATAACCCTGAAATTGATAGAAACATATGAAAAAGCATATACTGTGTATGCCGTGACTCTGCTTGTACAGTCAAGCGTTTTGGATGAGCCTGGCTCAATTTTGATGAAAAGTGACTAGTTTTTGTCAAATAACACTGAAACTGATAGAAACATATGAAAAAGCATGTACTGTGTGTGTCGTGACTCTGCTAGTATAATAAAGCATTAGGTGTGAGTCTGGCTCAATTCTGATGAAAAGTGACTAGTTTGTGTGAAATAACCCTGAAATTGATAGAAACATATGAAAAAGCATATACTGTGTGTGCCGTGACTCTGCTCTTACAGTCAAGCGTTTTGGATAAGTCTGGCTAAATTCTGATGAAAAATGACTAGTTTGTGTGAAATAACCCTGAAATTGATAGAAACATATGAAGAAGCATATACTGTGTGTGCCGTGACTCTGCTAGTATAATAAAGCATTAGGTGTGAGTCTGGCTCAATTTTGATGAAAAGTGACTAGTTTGTGTCAAATAACCCTGAAATTGATAGAAACATATGAAAAAGCATGTACTGTGTGTGCCGTGACTCTCCTTGTACAGTCAAGCATTTTGGATGAGTCTGGCTCAATTTTGATGAAAAGTGACTAGTTTGTGTAAAATAACACTGAAACTGATAGAAACATATGAAAAAGCATATACTATGTGTGCCGTGACTCTGCTAGTACAATAAAGCATTAGGTGTGAGTCTGGCTCAATTCTGATGAAAAGTGACTAGTTTGTGTGAAATAACCCTGAAATTGATAGAAACATATGAAAAAGCATATACTGTGTGTGCTGTGACTCTGCTTGTACAGTCAAGCGTTTTGGATGAGTCTGGCTCAATTTTGATGAAAAGTGACTAGTTTTTGTCAAATAACACTGAAACTGATAGAAACATATGAAAAAGCATATAATGTGTGTGCCGTGACTCTGCTTGTACAGTCAAGCGTTTTGGATGAGTCTGGCTCAATTCTGATGAAAAGTGACTAGTTTGTATTGAATAACACTGAAACTGATAGAAACATGTGAAAAAGCATATACTGTGTGTGCTGTGACTCTGCTTGGACAGTCAAGCGTTTTGGATGAGTCTGGCTCAATTTTGATGAAAAGTGACTAGTTGTCGAATAACACTAAAACTGATAGAAACATATGAAAAAGCATATACTGTGTGTGCCGTCACTCTCCTTGTACAGTCAAGCATTTTGGATGAGTCTGGCTCAATTCTGATAAAAAGTGACTAGTTTGTGTCAAATAACACTGAAACTGATAGAAACATATGAAAAAGCATACACTGTGTGTGCCGTGACTCTGCTTGTACAGTCAAGCGTTTTGGATGAGTCTGGCTCAATTTTGATGAAAAGTGACTAGTTTGTGTTAAATAACACTGAAACTGATAGAAACATATGAAAAAGCATATACTATGTGTGCCGTGACTCTGCTAGTATAATGAAGCATTAGGTGTGAGTCTGGCTCAATTCTGATGAAAAGTGACTAGTTTGTGTCGAATAACATTGAAACTGATAGAAACATATGAAAAAGCATATACTGTGTGTGCCATGACTCTCCTTGTACAGTTAAGAATTTTGGATGAGTCTGGCTCAATTCTGATGAAAAGTGACTAGTTTGTGTGAAATAACCCTGAAATTGATAGAAACATATGAAAAAGCATATACTATGTGTGTCGTGACTCTGCTAGTATAATCAAGCATTAGGTGTGAGTCTGGCTCAATTCTGATGAAAAGTGACTAGTTTGTGTGAAATAACCCTGAAATTGATAGAAACATATGAAAAAGCATATACTGTGTGTGCCGTGACTCTGCTCTTACAGTCAAGCGTTTTGGATGAGTCTGGCTCAATTCTGATGAAACATGACTAGTTTGTGTGAAATAACCCTGAAATTGATAGAAACATATGAAGAAGCATATACTATGTGTATCGTGACTCTGCTAGTATAATCAAGCATTAGGTGTGAGTCTGGCTCAATTCTGATGAAAAGTGACTAGTTTGTGTGAAATAACCCTGAAATTGATAGAAACATATGAAAAAGCATATACTGTGTGTGCCGTGACTCTGCTCTTACAGTCAAGCGTTTTGGATGAGTCTGGCTCAATTCTGATGAAACATGACTAGTTTGTGTGAAATAACCCTGAAATTGATAGAAACATATGAAGAAGCATATACTGTGTGTGCCGTGACTCTGCTAGTATAATAAAGCATTAGGTGTGAGTCTGGCTCAATTCTGATGAAAAGTGACTAGTTTGTGTGAAATAACCCTGAAATTGATAGAAACATATGAAAAAGCATATACTGTGTATGCCGTGACTCTGCTTGTACAGTCAAGCGTTTTGGATGAGCCTGGCTCAATTTTGATGAAAAGTGACTAGTTTTTGTCAAATAACACTGAAACTGATAGAAACATATGAAAAAGCATGTACTGTGTGTGTCGTGACTCTGCTAGTATAATAAAGCATTAGGTGTGAGTCTGGCTCAATTCTGATGAAAAGTGACTAGTTTGTGTGAAATAACCCTGAAATTGATAGAAACATATGAAAAAGCATATACTGTGTGTGCCGTGACTCTGCTCTTACAGTCAAGCGTTTTGGATAAGTCTGGCTAAATTCTGATGAAAAATGACTAGTTTGTGTGAAATAACCCTGAAATTGATAGAAACATATGAAGAAGCATATACTGTGTGTGCCGTGACTCTGCTAGTATAATAAAGCATTAGGTGTGAGTCTGGCTCAATTTTGATGAAAAGTGACTAGTTTGTGTCAAATAACCCTGAAATTGATAGAAACATATGAAAAAGCATGTACTGTGTGTGCCGTGACTCTCCTTGTACAGTCAAGCATTTTGGATGAGTCTGGCTCAATTTTGATGAAAAGTGACTAGTTTGTGTCAAATAACACTGAAACTGATAGAAACATATGAAAAAGCATATACTATGTGTGCCGTGACTCTGCTAGTACAATAAAGCATTAGGTGTGAGTCTGGCTCAATTCTGATGAAAAGTGACTAGTTTGTGTGAAATAACACTGAAACTGATAGAAACATATGAAAAAGCATATAATGTGTGTGCCGTGACTCTGCTTGTACAGTCAAGCGTTTTGGATGAGTCTGGCTCAATTCTGATGAAAAGTGACTAGTTTGTATTGAATAACACTGAAACTGATAGAAACATGTGAAAAAGCATATACTGTGTGTGCTGTGACTCTGCTTGTACAGTCAAGCGTTTTGGATGAGTCTGGCTCAATTTTGATGAAAAGTGACTAGTTGTCGAATAACACTAAAACTGATAGAAACATATGAAAAAGCATATACTGTGTGTGCCGTCACTCTCCTTGTACAGTCAATCATTTTGGATGAGTCTGGCTCAATTCTGATAAAAAGTGACTAGTTTGTGTCAAATAACACTGAAACTGATAGAAACATATGAAAAAGCATACACTGTGTGTGCCGTGACTCTGCTTGTACAGTCAAGCGTTTTGGATGAGTCTGGCTCAATTTTGATGAAAAGTGACTAGTTTGTGTTAAATAACACTGAAACTGATAGAAACATATGAAAAAGCATATACTATGTGTGCCGTGACTCTGCTAGTATAATGAAGCATTAGGTGTGAGTCTGGCTCAATTCTGATGAAAAGTGACTAGTTTGTGTCGAATAACATTGAAACTGATAGAAACATATGAAAAAGCATATACTGTGTGTGCCATGACTCTCCTTGTACAGTCAAGAATTTTGGATGAGTCTGGCTCAATTCTGATGAAAAGTGACTAGTTTGTGTGAAATAACCCTGAAATTGATAGAAACATATGAAAAAGCATATACTATGTGTGTCGTGACTCTGCTAGTATAATGAAGCATTAGGTGTGAGTCTGGCTCAATTCTGATGAAAAGTGACTAGTTTGTGTGAAATAACCCTGAAATTGATAGAAACATATGAAAAAGCATATACTGTGTGTGCCGTGACTCTGCTCTTACAGTCAAGCGTTTTGGATGAGTCTGGCTCAATTCTGATGAAAAATGACTAGTTTGTGTGAAATAACCCTGAAATTGATAGAAACATATGAAGAAGCATATACTGTGTGTGCCGTGACTCTGCTAGTATAATAAAGCATTAGGTGTGAGTCTGGCTCAATTCTGATGAAAAGTGACTAGTTTGTGTCGAATAACACTGAAACTGATAGAAACATATGAAAAAGCATATACTGTGTGTGCCGTGACTCTGCTCTTACAGTCAAGCGTTTTGGATGAGTCTGGCTCAATTCTGATGAAAAATGACTAGTTTGTGTGAAATAACCCTGAAATTGATAGAAACATATGAAGAAGCATATACTGTGTGTGCCGTGACTCTCCTTGTACAGTCAAGCATTTTGGATGAGTCTGGCTCAATTTTGATGAAAAGTGACTAGTTTGTGTCAAATAACACTGAAACTGATAGAAACATATGAAAAAGCATATACTATGTGTGCCGTGACTCTGCTAGTACAATAAAGCATTAGGTGTGAGTCTGGCTCAATTCTGATGAAAAGTGACTAGTTTGTGTGAAATAACCCTGAAATTGATAGAAACATATGAAAAAGCATATACTGTGTGTGCTGTGACTCTGCTTGTACAGTCAAGCGTTTTGGATGAGTCTGGCTCAATTTTGATGAAAAGTGACTAGTTTTTGTCAAATAACACTGAAACTGATAGAAACATGTGAAAAAGCATATACTGTGTGTGCTGTGACTCTGCTTGGACAGTCAAGCGTTTTGGATGAGTCTGGCTCAATTTTGATGAAAAGTGACTAGTTTTTGTCAAATAACACTGAAACTGATAGAAACATATGAAAAAGCATATAATGTGTGTGCCGTGACTCTGCTTATACAGTCAAGCGTTTTGGATGAGTCTGGCTCAATTCTGATAAAAAATGACTAGTTTGTGTCAAATAACACTGAAACTGATAGAAACATATGAAAAAGCATATACTGTGTGTGCCGTGACTCTGCTTGTACAGTCAAGCGTTTTGGATGAGTCTGGCTCAATTTTGATGAAAAGTGACTAGTTTGTGTCAAATAACACTGAAACTGATAGAAACATATGAAAAAGCATATACTATCTGTGCCGTGACTCTGCTAGTATAATGAAGCATTAGGTGTGAGTCTGGCTCAATTTTGATGAAAAGTGACTAGTTTGTGTAAAATAACACTGAAACTGATAGAAACATATGAAAAAGCATATACTATGTGTGCCGTGACTCTGCTAGTACAATAAAGCATTAGGTGTGAGTCTGGCTCAATTCTGATGAAAAGTGACTAGTTTGTGTGAAATAACCCTGAAATTGATAGAAACATATGAAAAAGCATATACTGTGTGTGCTGTGACTCTGCTTGTACAGTCAAGCGTTTTGGATGAGTCTGGCTCAATTTTGATGAAAAGTGACTAGTTTTTGTCAAATAACACTGAAACTGATAGAAACATATGAAAAAGCATATAATGTGTGTGCCGTGACTCTGCTTGTACAGTCAAGCGTTTTGGATGAGTCTGGCTCAATTCTGATGAAAAGTGACTAGTTTGTATTGAATAACACTGAAACTGATAGAAACATGTGAAAAAGCATATACTGTGTGTGCTGTGACTCTGCTTGGACAGTCAAGCGTTTTGGATGAGTCTGGCTCAATTTTGATGAAAAGTGACTAGTTGTCGAATAACACTAAAACTGATAGAAACATATGAAAAAGCATATACTGTGTGTGCCGTCACTCTCCTTGTACAGTCAAGCATTTTGGATGAGTCTGGCTCAATTCTGATAAAAAGTGACTAGTTTGTGTCAAATAACACTGAAACTGATAGAAACATATGAAAAAGCATACACTGTGTGTGCCGTGACTCTGCTTGTACAGTCAAGCGTTTTGGATGAGTCTGGCTCAATTTTGATGAAAAGTGACTAGTTTGTGTTAAATAACACTGAAACTGATAGAAACATATGAAAAAGCATATACTATGTGTGCCATGACTCTGCTAGTATAATGAAGCATTAGGTGTGAGTCTGGCTCAATTCTGATGAAAAGTGACTAGTTTGTGTCGAATAACATTGAAACTGATAGAAACATATGAAAAAGCATATACTGTGTGTGCCATGACTCTCCTTGTACAGTCAAGAATTTTGGATGAGTCTGGCTCAATTCTGATGAAAAGTGACTAGTTTGTGTGAAATAACCCTGAAATTGATAGAAACATATGAAAAAGCATATACTATGTGTGTCGTGACTCTGCTAGTATAATCAAGCATTAGGTGTGAGTCTGGCTCAATTCTGATGAAAAGTGACTAGTTTGTGTGAAATAACCCTGAAATTGATAGAAACATATGAAAAAGCATATACTGTGTGTGCCGTGACTCTGCTCTTACAGTCAAGCGTTTTGGATGAGTCTGGCTCAATTCTGATGAAAAATGACTAGTTTGTGTGAAATAACCCTGAAATTGATAGAAACATATGAAGAAGCATATACTGTGTGTGCCGTGACTCTGCTAGTATAATAAAGCATTAGGTGTGAGTCTGGCTCAATTCTGATGAAAAGTGACTAGTTTGTGTGAAATAACCCTGAAATTGATAGAAACATATGAAAAAGCATATACTGTGTATGCCGTGACTCTGCTTGTACAGTCAAGCGTTTTGGATGAGCCTGGCTCAATTTTGATGAAAAGTGACTAGTTTTTGTCAAATAACACTGAAACTGATAGAAACATATGAAAAAGCATGTACTGTGTGTGTCGTGACTCTGCTAGTATAATAAAGCATTAGGTGTGAGTCTGGCTCAATTCTGATGAAAAGTGACTAGTTTGTGTGAAATAACCCTGAAATTGATAGAAACATATGAAAAAGCATATACTGTGTGTGCCGTGACTCTGCTCTTACAGTCAAGCGTTTTGGATAAGTCTGGCTAAATTCTGATGAAAAATGACTAGTTTGTGTGAAATAACCCTGAAATTGATAGAAACATATGAAGAAGCATATACTGTGTGTGCCGTGACTCTGCTAGTATAATAAAGCATTAGGTGTGAGTCTGGCTCAATTTTGATGAAAAGTGACTAGTTTGTGTCAAATAACCCTGAAACTGATAGAAACATATGAAAAAGCATGTACTGTGTGTGCCGTGACTCTCCTTGTACAGTCAAGCATTTTGGATGAGTCTGGCTCAATTTTGATGAAAAGTGACTAGTTTGTGTCAAATAACACTGAAACTGATAGAAACATATGAAAAAGCATATACTATGTGTGCCGTGACTCTGCTAGTACAATAAAGCATTAGGTGTGAGTCTGGCTCAATTCTGATGAAAAGTGACTAGTTTGTGTGAAATAACCCTGAAATTGATAGAAACATATGAAAAAGCATATACTGTGTGTGCTGTGACTCTGCTTGTAAAGTCAAGCGTTTTGGATGAGTCTGGCTCAATTTTGATGAAAAGTGACTAGTTTTTGTCAAATAACACTGAAACTGATAGAAACATATGAAAAAGCATATAATGTGTGTGCCGTGACTCTGCTTGTACAGTCAAGCGTTTTGGATGAGTCTGGCTCAATTCTGATGAAAAGTGACTAGTTTGTATTGAATAACACTGAAACTGATAGAAACATGTGAAAAAGCATATACTGTGTGTGCTGTGACTCTGCTTGTACAGTCAAGCGTTTTGGATGAGTCTGGCTCAATTTTGATGAAAAGTGACTAGTTGTCGAATAACACTAAAACTGATAGAAACATATGAAAAAGCATATACTGTGTGTGCCGTCACTCTCCTTGTACAGTCAATCATTTTGGATGAGTCTGGCTCAATTCTGATAAAAAGTGACTAGTTTGTGTCAAATAACACTGAAACTGATAGAAACATATGAAAAAGCATACACTGTGTGTGCCGTGACTCTGCTTGTACAGTCAAGCGTTTTGGATGAGTCTGGCTCAATTTTGATGAAAAGTGACTAGTTTGTGTTAAATAACACTGAAACTGATAGAAACATATGAAAAAGCATATACTATGTGTGCCGTGACTCTGCTAGTATAATGAAGCATTAGGTGTGAGTCTGGCTCAATTCTGATGAAAAGTGACTAGTTTGTGTCGAATAACATTGAAACTGATAGAAACATATGAAAAAGCATATACTGTGTGTGCCATGACTCTCCTTGTACAGTCAAGAATTTTGGATGAGTCTGGCTCAATTCTGATGAAAAGTGACTAGTTTGTGTGAAATAACCCTGAAATTGATAGAAACATATGAAAAAGCATATACTATGTGTGTCGTGACTCTGCTAGTATAATGAAGCATTAGGTGTGAGTCTGGCTCAATTCTGATGAAAAGTGACTAGTTTGTGTGAAATAACCCTGAAATTGATAGAAACATATGAAAAAGCATATACTGTGTGTGCCGTGACTCTGCTCTTACAGTCAAGCGTTTTGGATGAGTCTGGCTCAATTCTGATGAAAAATGACTAGTTTGTGTGAAATAACCCTGAAATTGATAGAAACATATGAAGAAGCATATACTGTGTGTGCCGTGACTCTGCTAGTATAATAAAGCATTAGGTGTGAGTCTGGCTCAATTCTGATGAAAAGTGACTAGTTTGTGTCGAATAACACTGAAACTGATAGAAACATATGAAAAAGCATATACTGTGTGTGCCGTGACTCTGCTCTTACAGTCAAGCGTTTTGGATGAGTCTGGCTCAATTCTGATGAAAAATGACTAGTTTGTGTGAAATAACCCTGAAATTGATAGAAACATATGAAGAAGCATATACTGTGTGTGCCGTGACTCTCCTTGTACAGTCAAGCATTTTGGATGAGTCTGGCTCAATTTTGATGAAAAGTGACTAGTTTGTGTCAAATAACACTGAAACTGATAGAAACATATGAAAAAGCATATACTATGTGTGCCGTGACTCTGCTAGTACAATAAAGCATTAGGTGTGAGTCTGGCTCAATTCTGATGAAAAGTGACTAGTTTGTGTGAAATAACCCTGAAATTGATAGAAACATATGAAAAAGCATATACTGTGTGTGCTGTGACTCTGCTTGTACAGTCAAGCGTTTTGGATGAGTCTGGCTCAATTTTGATGAAAAGTGACTAGTTTTTGTCAAATAACACTGAAACTGATAGAAACATGTGAAAAAGCATATACTGTGTGTGCTGTGACTCTGCTTGGACAGTCAAGCGTTTTGGATGAGTCTGGCTCAATTTTGATGAAAAGTGACTAGTTTTTGTCAAATAACACTGAAACTGATAGAAACATATGAAAAAGCATATAATGTGTGTGCCGTGACTCTGCTTATACAGTCAAGCGTTTTGGATGAGTCTGGCTCAATTCTGATAAAAAATGACTAGTTTGTGTCAAATAACACTGAAACTGATAGAAACATATGAAAAAGCATATACTGTGTGTGCCGTGACTCTGCTTGTACAGTCAAGCGTTTTGGATGAGTCTGGCTCAATTTTGATGAAAAGTGACTAGTTTGTGTCAAATAACACTGAAACTGATAGAAACATATGAAAAAGCATATACTATCTGTGCCGTGACTCTGCTAGTATAATGAAGCATTAGGTGTGAGTCTGGCTCAATTCTGATGAAAAATGACTAGTTTGTGTCGAATAACATTGAAACTGATAGAAACATATGAAAAAGCATATACTGTGTGTGCCGTGACTCTGCTTGTACAGTCAAGCGTTTTGGATGAGTCTGGCTCAATTTTGATGAAAAGTGACTAGTTGTTGTCAAATAACACTGAAACTGATAGAAACATATGAAAAAGCATATACTGTGTGTGCCATGACTCTCCTTGTACAGTCAAGAATTTTGGATGAATCTGGCTCAATTCTGATGAAAAGTGACTAGTTTGTGTGAAATAACCCTGAAATTGATACAAACATATGAAAAAGCATATACTGTGTATGCCGTGACTCTGCTTGTACAGTCAAGCGTTTTGGATGAGCCTGGCTCAATTTTGATGAAAAGTGACTAGTCTGTGTCAAATAACACTGAAACTGATAGAAACATATGAAAAAGCATATACTGTGTGTGCCGTGACTCTCCTTGTACAGTCAAGCATTTTGGATGAGTCTGGCTCAATTTTGATGAAAAGTGACTAGTTTGTGTGAAATAACCCTGAAATTGATAGAAACATATGAAAAAGCATATACTATGTGTACCGTGACTCTGCTAGTATAATAAAGCATTGGGTGTGAGTCTGGCTCAATTCTGATGAAAAGTGACTAGTTGTTGTCAAATAACACTGAAACTGATAGAAACATATGAAAAAGCATATACTGTGTGTGCCATGACTCTCCTTGTACAGTCAAGAATTTTGGATGAGTCTGGCTCAATTCTGATGAAAAGTGACTAGTTTGTGTGAAATAACCCTGAAATTGATAGAAACATATGAAAAAGCATATACTGTGTATGCCGTGACTCTGCTTGTACAGTCAAGCGTTTTGGATGAGCCTGGCTCAATTTTGATGAAAAGTGACTAGTTTTTGTCAAATAACACTGAAACTGATAGAAACATATGAAAAAGCATGTACTGTGTGTGTCGTGACTCTGCTAGTATAATAAAGCATTAGGTGTGAGTCTGGCTCAATTCTGATGAAAAGTGACTAGTTTGTGTGAAATAACCCTGAAATTGATAGAAACATATGAAAAAGCATATACTGTGTGTGCCGTGACTCTGCTAGTATAATAAAGCATTAGGTGTGAGTCTGGCTCAATTTTGATGAAAAGTGACTAGTTTGTGTCAAATAACCCTGAAATTGATAGAAACATATGAAAAAGCATGTACTGTGTGTGCCGTGACTCTCCTTGTACAGTCAAGCATTTTGGATGAGTCTGGCTCAATTTTGATGAAAAGTGACTAGTTTGTGTAAAATAACACTGAAACTGATAGAAACATATGAAAAAGCATATACTATGTGTGCCGTGACTCTGCTAGTACAATAAAGCATTAGGTGTGAGTCTGGCTCAATTCTGATGAAAAGTGACTAGTTTGTGTGAAATAACCCTGAAATTGATAGAAACATATGAAAAAGCATATACTGTGTGTGCTGTGACTCTGCTTGTAAAGTCAAGCGTTTTGGATGAGTCTGGCTCAATTTTGATGAAAAGTGACTAGTTTTTGTCAAATAACACTGAAACTGATAGAAACATATGAAAAAGCATATAATGTGTGTGCCGTGACTCTGCTTGTACAGTCAAGCGTTTTGGATGAGTCTGGCTCAATTCTGATGAAAAGTGACTAGTTTGTATTGAATAACACTGAAACTGATAGAAACATGTGAAAAAGCATATACTGTGTGTGCTGTGACTCTGCTTGTACAGTCAAGCGTTTTGGATGAGTCTGGCTCAATTTTGATGAAAAGTGACTAGTTGTCGAATAATACTAAAACTGATAGAAACATATGAAAAAGCATATACTGTGTGTGCCGTCACTCTCCTTGTACAGTCAATCATTTTGGATGAGTCTGGCTCAATTCTGATAAAAAGTGACTAGTTTGTGTCAAATAACACTGAAACTGATAGAAACATATGAAAAAGCATACACTGTGTGTGCCGTGACTCTGCTTGTACAGTCAAGCGTTTTGGATGAGTCTGGCTCAATTTTGATGAAAAGTGACTAGTTTGTGTTAAATAACACTGAAACTGATAGAAACATATGAAAAAGCATATACTATGTGTGCCGTGACTCTGCTAGTATAATGAAGCATTAGGTGTGAGTCTGGCTCAATTCTGATGAAAAGTGACTAGTTTGTGTCGAATAACATTGAAACTGATAGAAACATATGAAAAAGCATATACTTTGTGTGCCATGACTCTCCTTGTACAGTCAAGAATTTTGGATGAGTCTGGCTCAATTCTGATGAAAAGTGACTAGTTTGTGTGAAATAACCCTGAAATTGATAGAAACATATGAAAAAGCATATACTATGTGTGTCGTGACTCTGCTAGTATAATCAAGCATTAGGTGTGAGTCTGGCTCAATTCTGATGAAAAGTGACTAGTTTGTGTGAAATAACCCTGAAATTGATAGAAACATATGAAAAAGCATATACTGTGTGTGCCGTGACTCTGCTCTTACAGTCAAGCGTTTTGGATGAGTCTGGCTCAATTCTGATGAAAAATGACTAGTTTGTGTGAAATAACCCTGAAATTGATAGAAACATATGAAGAAGCATATACTGTGTGTGCCGTGACTCTGCTAGTATAATAAAGCATTAGGTGTGAGTCTGGCTCAATTCTGATGAAAAGTGACTAGTTTGTGTCGAATAACACTGAAACTGATAGAAACATATGAAAAAGCATATACTGTGTGTGCCGTGACTCTGCTCTTACAGTCAAGCGTTTTGGATGAGTCTGGCTCAATTCTGATGAAAAATGACTAGTTTGTGTGAAATAACCCTGAAATTGATAGAAACATATGAAGAAGCATATACTGTGTGTGCCGTGACTCTCCTTGTACAGTCAAGCATTTTGGATGAGTCTGGCTCAATTTTGATGAAAAGTGACTAGTTTGTGTCAAATAACACTGAAACTGATAGAAACATATGAAAAAGCATATACTATGTGTGCCGTGACTCTGCTAGTACAATAAAGCATTAGGTGTGAGTCTGGCTCAATTCTGATGAAAAGTGACTAGTTTGTGTGAAATAACCCTGAAATTGATAGAAACATATGAAAAAGCATATACTGTGTGTGCTGTGACTCTGCTTGTACAGTCAAGCGTTTTGGATGAGTCTGGCTCAATTTTGATGAAAAGTGACTAGTTTTTGTCAAATAACACTGAAACTGATAGAAACATGTGAAAAAGCATATACTGTGTGTGCTGTGACTCTGCTTGGACAGTCAAGCGTTTTGGATGAGTCTGGCTCAATTTTGATGAAAAGTGACTAGTTTGTGTCAAATAACACTGAAACTGATAGAAACATATGAAAAAGCATATACTATCTGTGCCGTGACTCTGCTAGTATAATGAAGCATTAGGTGTGAGTCTGGCTCAATTCTGATGAAAAATGACTAGTTTGTGTCGAATAACATTGAAACTGATAGAAACATATGAAAAAGCATATACTGTGTGTGCCGTGACTCTGCTTGTACAGTCAAGCGTTTTGGATGAGTCTGGCTCAATTTTGATGAAAAGTGACTAGTTGTTGTCAAATAACACTGAAACTGATAGAAACATATGAAAAAGCATATACTGTGTGTGCCATGACTCTCCTTGTACAGTCAAGAATTTTGGATGAATCTGGCTCAATTCTGATGAAAAGTGACTAGTTTGTGTGAAATAACCCTGAAATTGATACAAACATATGAAAAAGCATATACTGTGTATGCCGTGACTCTGCTTGTACAGTCAAGCGTTTTGGATGAGCCTGGCTCAATTTTGATGAAAAGTGACTAGTCTGTGTCAAATAACACTGAAACTGATAGAAACATATGAAAAAGCATATACTGTGTGTGCCGTGACTCTCCTTGTACAGTCAAGCATTTTGGATGAGTCTGGCTCAATTTTGATGAAAAGTGACTAGTTTGTGTGAAATAACCCTGAAATTGATAGAAACATATGAAAAAGCATATACTATGTGTACCGTGACTCTGCTAGTATAATAAAGCATTGGGTGTGAGTCTGGCTCAATTCTGATGAAAAGTGACTAGTTGTTGTCAAATAACACTGAAACTGATAGAAACATATGAAAAAGCATATACTGTGTGTGCCATGACTCTCCTTGTACAGTCAAGAATTTTGGATGAGTCTGGCTCAATTCTGATGAAAAGTGACTAGTTTGTGTGAAATAACCCTGAAATTGATAGAAACATATGAAAAAGCATATACTGTGTATGCCGTGACTCTGCTTGTACAGTCAAGCGTTTTGGATGAGCCTGGCTCAATTTTGATGAAAAGTGACTAGTTTTTGTCAAATAACACTGAAACTGATAGAAACATATGAAAAAGCATGTACTGTGTGTGTCGTGACTCTGCTAGTATAATAAAGCATTAGGTGTGAGTCTGGCTCAATTCTGATGAAAAGTGACTAGTTTGTGTGAAATAACCCTGAAATTGATAGAAACATATGAAAAAGCATATACTGTGTGTGCCGTGACTCTGCTCTTACAGTCAAGCGTTTTGGATAAGTCTGACTAAATTCTGATGAAAAATGACTAGTTTGTGTGAAATAACCCTGAAATTGATAGAAACATATGAAGAAGCATATACTGTGTGTGCCGTGACTCTGCTAGTATAATAAAGCATTAGGTGTGAGTCTGGCTCAATTTTGATGAAAAGTGACTAGTTTGTGTCAAATAACCCTGAAATTGATAGAAACATATGAAAAAGCATGTACTGTGTGTGCCGTGACTCTCCTTGTACAGTCAAGCATTTTGGATGAGTCTGGCTCAATTTTGATGAAAAGTGACTAGTTTGTGTAAAATAACACTGAAACTGATAGAAACATATGAAAAAGCATATACTATGTGTGCCGTGACTCTGCTAGTACAATAAAGCATTAGGTGTGAGTCTGGCTCAATTCTGATGAAAAGTGACTAGTTTGTGTGAAATAACCCTGAAATTGATAGAAACATATGAAAAAGCATATACTGTGTGTGCTGTGACTCTGCTTGTACAGTCAAGCGTTTTGGATGAGTCTGGCTCAATTTTGATGAAAAGTGACTAGTTTTTGTCAAATAACACTGAAACTGATAGAAACATATGAAAAAGCATATAATGTGTGTGCCGTGACTCTGCTTGTACAGTCAAGCGTTTTGGATGAGTCTGGCTCAATTCTGATGAAAAGTGACTAGTTTGTATTGAATAACACTGAAACTGATAGAAACATGTGAAAAAGCATATACTGTGTGTGCTGTGACTCTGCTTGGACAGTCAAGCGTTTTGGATGAGTCTGGCTCAATTTTGATGAAAAGTGACTAGTTGTCGAACACTAAAACTGATAGAAACATATGAAAAAGCATATACTGTGTGTGCTGTGACTCTCCTTGTACAGTCAAGCATTTTGGATGAGTCTGGCTCAATTCTGATAAAAAGTGACTAGTTTGTGTCAAATAACACTGAAACTGATAGAAACATATGAAAAAGCATACACTGTGTGTGCCGTGACTCTGCTTGTACAGTCAAGCGTTTTGGATGAGTCTGGCTCAATTTTGATGAAAAGTGACTAGTTTGTGTTAAATAACACTGAAACTGATAGAAACATATGAAAAAGCATATACTATGTGTGCCGTGACTCTGCTAGTATAATGAAGCATTAGGTGTGAGTCTGGCTCAATTCTGATGAAAAGTGACTAGTTTGTGTCGAATAACATTGAAACTGATAGAAACATATGAAAAAGCATATACTGTGTGTGCCATGACTCTCCTTGTACAGTCAAGAATTTTGGATGAGTCTGGCTCAATTCTGATGAAAAGTGACTAGTTTGTGTGAAATAACCCTGAAATTGATAGAAACATATGAAAAAGCATATACTATGTGTGTCGTGACTCTGCTAGTATAATCAAGCATTAGGTGTGAGTCTGGCTCAATTCTGATGAAAAGTGACTAGTTTGTGTGAAATAACCCTGAAATTGATAGAAACATATGAAAAAGCATATACTGTGTGTGCCGTGACTCTGCTCTTACAGTCAAGCGTTTTGGATGAGTCTGGCTCAATTCTGATGAAAAATGACTAGTTTGTGTGAAATAACCCTGAAATTGATAGAAACATATGAAGAAGCATATACTGTGTGTGCCGTGACTCTGCTAGTATAATAAAGCATTAGGTGTGAGTCTGGCTCAATTCTGATGAAAAGTGACTAGTTTGTGTCGAATAACACTGAAACTGATAGAAACATATGAAAAAGCATATACTGTGTGTGCCGTGACTCTGCTCTTACAGTAAAGCGTTTTGGATGAGTCTGGCTCAATTCTGATGAAAAATGACTAGTTTGTGTGAAATAACCCTGAAATTGATAGAAACATATGAAGAAGCATATACTGTGTGTGCCGTGACTCTCCTTGTACAGTCAAGCATTTTGGATGAGTCTGGCTCAATTTTGATGAAAAGTGACTAGTTTGTGTCAAATAACACTGAAACTGATAGAAACATATGAAAAAGCATATACTATGTGTGCCGTGACTCTGCTAGTACAATAAAGCATTAGGTGTGAGTCTGGCTCAATTCTGATGAAAAGTGACTAGTTTGTGTGAAATAACCCTGAAATTGATAGAAACATATGAAAAAGCATATACTGTGTGTGCTGTGACTCTGCTTGTACAGTCAAGCGTTTTGGATGAGTCTGGCTCAATTTTGATGAAAAGTGACTAGTTTTTGTCAAATAACACTGAAACTGATAGAAACATGTGAAAAAGCATATACTGTGTGTGCTGTGACTCTGCTTGGACAGTCAAGCGTTTTGGATGAGTCTGGCTCAATTTTGATGAAAAGTGACTAGTTTTTGTCAAATAACACTGAAACTGATAGAAACATATGAAAAAGCATATAATGTGTGTGCCGTGACTCTGCTTATACAGTCAAGCGTTTTGGATGAGTCTGGCTCAATTCTGATAAAAAATGACTAGTTTGTGTCAAATAACACTGAAACTGATAGAAACATATGAAAAAGCATATACTGTGTGTGCCGTGACTCTGCTTGTACAGTCAAGCGTTTTGGATGAGTCTGGCTCAATTTTGATGAAAAGTGACTAGTTTGTGTCAAATAACACTGAAACTGATAGAAACATATGAAAAAGCATATACTATCTGTGCCGTGACTCTGCTAGTATAATGAAGCATTAGGTGTGAGTCTGGCTCAATTCTGATGAAAAATGACTAGTTTGTGTCGAATAACATTGAAACTGATAGAAACATATGAAAAAGCATATACTGTGTGTGCCGTGACTCTGCTTGTACAGTCAAGCGTTTTGGATGAGTCTGGCTCAATTTTGATGAAAAGTGACTAGTTGTTGTCAAATAACACTGAAACTGATAGAAACATATGAAAAAGCATATACTGTGTGTGCCGTGACTCTGCTTGTACAGTCAAGCGTTTTGGATGAGTCTGGCTCAATTTTGATGAAAAGTGACTAGTCTGTGTCAAATAACACTGAAACTGATAGAAACATGTGAAAAAGCATATACTGTGTGTGCCGTGACTCTCCTTGTACAGTCAAGCATTTTGGATGAGTCTGGCTCAATTTTGATGAAAAGTGACTAGTTTGTGTCAAATAACACTGAAACTGATAGAAACATATGAAAAAGCATATAGTATGTGTGCCGTGACTCTGCTAGTACAATAAAGTATTAGGTGTGAGTCTGGCTCAATTCTGATGAAAAGTGACTAGTTTGTGTGAAATAACCCTGAAATTGATAGAAACATATGAAAATGCATATACTGTGTGTGCTGTGACTCTGCTTGTACAGTCAAGGGTTTTGGATGAGTCTGGCTCAATTTTGATGAAAAGTGACTAGTTTGTGTAAAATAACCCTGAAATTGATAGAAACATATGAAAAAGCATATACTGTGTGTGCTGTGACTCTGCTTGTACAGTCAAGCGTTTTGGATGAGTCTGGCTCAATTTTGATGAAAAGTGACTAGTTTTTGTCAAATAACACTGAAACTGATAGAAACATATGAAAAAGCATATACTGTGTGTGCCGTGACTCTGCTTGTACAGTCAAGCGTTTTGGATGAGTCTGGCTCAATTCTGATGAAAAGTGACTAGTTTGTATCGAATAACACTGAAACTGATAGAAACATGTGAAAAAGCATATACTGTGTGTGCTGTGACTCTGCTTGGACAGTCAAGCGTTTTGGATGAGTCTGGCTCAATTTTGATGAAAAGTGACTAGTTGTCGAATAACACTAAAACTGATAGAAACATATGAAAAAGCATATACTGTGTGTGCCGTCACTCTCCTTGTACAGTCAAGCATTTTGGATGAGTCTGGCTCAATTCTGATAAAAAGTGACTAGTTTGTGTCAAATAACACTGAAACTGATAGAAACATATGAAAAAGCATATACTGTGTGTGCCGTGACTCTGCTTGTACAGTCAAGCGTTTTGGATGAGTCTGGCTCAATTTTGATGAAAAGTGACTAGTTTGTGTCAAATAACACTGAAACTGATAGAAACATATGAAAAAGCATATACTATCTGTGCCGTGACTCTGCTAGTACAATAAAGCATTAGGTGTGAGTCTGGCTCAATTCTGATGAAAAGTGACTAGTTTGTGTCGAATAACACTGAAACTGATAGAAACATATGAAAAAGCATATACTATGTGTGCCGTGACTCTGCTAGTATAATGAAGCATTAGGTGTGAGTCTGGCTCAATTTTGATGAAAAGTGACTAGTTTGTGTCGAATAACATTGAAACTGATAGAAACATATGAAAAAGCATATACTGTGTGTGCCGTGACTCTGCTTGTACAGTCAAGCGTTTTGGATGAGTCTGACTCAATTTTGATGAAAAGTGACTAGTTGTTGTCAAATAACACTGAAACTGATAGAAACATATGAAAAAGCATATACTGTGTGTGCCATGACTCTGCTTGTACAGTCAAGCGTTTTGGATGAGTCTGGCTCAATTCTGATGAAAAGTGACTAGTCTGTGTCAAATAACACTGAAACTGATAGAAACATGTGAAAAAGCATATACTGTGTGTGCCGTGACTCTCCTTGTACAGTCAAGCATTTTGGATGAGTCTGGCTCAATTTTGATGAAAAGTGACTAGTTTGTGTCAAATAACACTGAAACTGATAGAAACATATGAAAAAGCATATACTATGTGTGCCGTGACTCTGCTAGTACAATAAAGCATTAGGTGTGAGTCTGGCTCAATTCTGATGAAAAGTGACTAGTTTGTGTGAAATAACCCTGAAATTGATAGAAACATATGAAAAAGCATATACTGTGTGTGCCGTGACTTTGCTTGTACAGTCAAGCGTTTTGGATGAGTCTGGCTCAATTCTGATGAAAAGTGACTAGTTTGTATCGAATAACACTGAAACTGATAGAAACATGTGAAAAAGCATATACTGTGTGTGCTGTGACTCTGCTTGGACAGTCAAGCGTTTTGGATGAGTCTGGCTCAATTTTGATGAAAAGTGACTAGTTGTCGAATAACACTAAAACTGATAGAAACATATGAAAAAGCATATACTGTGTGTGCCGTCACTCTCCTTGTACAGTCAAGCATTTTGGATGAGTCTGGCTCAATTCTGATGAAAAGTGACTAGTTTGTGTCGAATAACACTGAAACTGATAGAAACATATGAAAAAGCATATACTGTGTGTGCCGTGACTCTGCTTGTACAGTCAAGCGTTTTGGATGAGTCTGGCTCAATTTTGATGAAAAGTGACTAGTTTTTGTCGAATAACACTGAAACTGATAGAAACATATGAAAAAGCATATACTGTGTGTGCCGTGACTCTGCTTGTACAGTCAAGCGTTTTGGATGAGTCTGGCTCAATTTTGATGAAAAGTGACTAGTTGTTGTGAAATAACACTGAAACTGATAGTAACATATGAAAAAGCATATACTGTGTGTGCCGTGACTCTCCTTGTACAGTCAAGCATTTTGGATGAGTCTGGCTCAATTCTGATGAAAAGTGACTAGTTTGTGTCGAATAACACTGAAACTGATAGAAACATATGAAAAAGCATATACTATGTGTGCCGTGACTCTGCTAGTACAATAAAGCATTAGGTGTGAGTCTGGCTCAATTCTGATGAAAAGTGACTAGTTTGTGTGAAATAACCCTGAAATTGATAGAAACATATGAAAAAGCATATACTGTGTGTGCTGTGACTCTGCTTGTACAGTCAAGCGTTTTGGATGAGTCTGGCTCAATTCTGATGAAAAGTGACTAGTTGTTGTCAAATAACAATGAAATTGATAGAAACATATGAAAAAGCATATACTGTGTGTGCCGTGACTCTGCTTGTACAGTCAAGCGTTTTGGATGAGTCTGGCTCAATTCTGATGAAAAGTGACTAGTTTGTGTCGAATAACACTGAAACTGATAGAAACATATGAAAAAGCATATACTGTGTGTGCCGTGACTCTCCTTGTACAGTCAAGCATTTTGGATGAGTCTGGCTCAATTTTGATGAAAAGTGACTAGTTTGTGTCAAATAACACTGAAACTGATAGAAACATATGAAAAAGCATATACTATGTGTGCCGTGACTCTGCTAGTACAATAAAGCATTAGGTGTGAGTCTGGCTCAATTCTGATGAAAAGTGACTAGTTTGTGTGAAATAACCCTGAAATTGATAGAAACATATGAAAAAGCATATACTGTGTGTGCTGTGACTCTGCTTGTACAGTGAAGCGTTTTGGATGAGTCTGGCTCAATTCTGATGAAAAGTGACTAGTTGTCGAATAACACTAAAAGTGATAGAAACATATGAAAAAGCATATACTGTGTGTGCCGTCACTCTCCTTGTACAGTCAAGCATTTTGGATGAGTCTGGCTCAATTCTGATGAAAAGTGACTAGTTTGTGTCGAATAACACTGAAACTGATAGAAACATATGAAAAAGCATATACTGTGTGTGCCGTGACTCTGCTTGTACAGTCAAGCGTTTTGGATGAGTCTGGCTCAATTTTGATGAAAAGTGACTAGTTTGTGTCGAATAACACTGAAACTGATAGAAACATATGAAAAAGCATATACTGTGTGTGCCGTGACTCTGCTTGTACAGTCAAGCGTTTTGGATGAGTCTGGCTCAATTTTGATGAAAAGTGACTAGTTGTTGTGAAATAACACTGAAACTGATAGAAACATATGAAAAAGCATATACTGTGTGTGCCGTGACTCTCCTTGTACAGTCAAGCATTTTGGATGAGTCTGGCTCAATTCTGATGAAATGTGACTAGTTTGTGTCGAATAACACTGAAACTGATAGAAACATATGAAAAAGCATATATCAATCAATCAATCAATCTTTATTTATATAGCGCCATATCACAACAGAAGTCATCTCAAGGCACTTTTCACATAGAGCAGGTCAGACCATACTCTTTAATTTACAGAGACCCAACAGTTCCCCCATGAGCAAGCACTTGGCGACAGCGGTAAGGAAAAACTCCCCTTTAACGGGTAGAAACCTCAAGCAGACCCCGGCTCTTGGTGGGCGGCCATCTGCTTTGACCGGTTGGGTTGAGAGAGAGAAAGAGAGAGGGAAAGGGGGAGGGGGGACAGAAGAAAAACAATGACAACAACAAACAACAACAAGCACAAGCAGCAACAGCCAGGGAAGGATGCCATCAGGACTGTGAAGGACCGCGAAGGTTCGGCCCGGGAGTCAGGTTTTTCTGTGAGATGAGAAAGCACAAAAAACTCCGGGGAAGAAGCAAAGTTAGTGACATGCATTGATGTTACATGAATGCATACAGATGGAGAGGAGGAGGAGGAGAGAGGAGCTCAGTGCATCATGGGAAGTCCCCCAGTAGTCTAGGCCTATAGCAGCATAACTAAGGGCTGATCCAAGGCGAGCCTGGTCGGCCCTAACTATAAGCTTTATCAAAAAGGAAAGTTTTAAGCCTACTCTTAAACATAGAGAGGGTGTCTGCACCCCGGACTGAATCCGGTAGATGGTTCCATAGAAGAGGAGCCTGATAGCTGAAGGCTCTGCCTCCCATTCTACTTTTAAAGACTGTAGGGACCACCAGTAAGCCTGCATACTGGGAGCGCAGTGTTCTAGTGGGATAATACGGTATTATGAGCTCTTCAAGATATGATGGTGCCTGACCATTAAGGGCTTTGTAAGTTAGGAGAAGGATTTTAAATTCTATTCTAGATTTTACAGGAAGCCAATGTAGTGAAGCTAAAATGGGAGAAATGTGGTCTCTTTTTCTAGTTTTAGTCAATACACGTGCAGCTGCGTTCTGGACCAGCTGGAGAGTCTTTAGAGACTTGTTAGGGCAGCCTGATAATAAGGAATTGCAATAATCCAGCCTAGAAGTAACAAATGCGTGAACTAGTTTTTCTGCATCTTTTTGGGACAGGATGTGCCTGATTTTTGAGATATTACGTAAGTGAAAAAAGGCAGTCCTTGAAATTTGATTTATGTGGGAGTTAAAGGACATATCCTGATCAAAGATAACTCCCAGATTCCTTACGGTGGTGCTGGAGGCCAGGGTAATGCCATCCAGAGCAGCTTTATCATTAGATAATGTGTTTCTAAGGTGTTTAGGGCCAAGCACAATAACTTCAGTTTTATCTGAATTTAGTAGTAGAAAATTGCAGGTCATCCAGGTCTTTATGTCGTTAAGGCATGTTTGGAGTTTGTTTAACTGATTGGGTTCATCTGGCTTCATTGATAAATATAGTTGGGTATCGTCTGCGTAACAATGAAAATTTATGGAGTGTTTCCTAATAATATTACCTAAAGGAAGCATATATAAGGTGAATAGAATTGGTCCAAGTACAGAACCTTGTGGAACTCCGTGTCTAACCCTTGCCTGCACGGAGGATTCATCATTCACATGTACAAACTGAAATCGGTCTGATAAATAGGACTTAAACCAGGTTAATGCAGTTCCTTTAATGCCAATTAAATGTTCCAGTCTCTGCAAAAGGATTTGATGGTCAATTGTGTCAAATGCAGCACTAAGATCTAACAGGACAAGTATAGAGACAAATCCTTTGTCTGATGCAGTTAGGAGGTCATTTGTGACTTTCACCAGTGCTGTTTCTGTGCTATGATGTGCTCTAAATCCTGACTGAAAATCCTCAAATAAACTATTGTTATGTAGAAAGTCACATAACTGATTAGAGACTGCTTTCTCAAGGATCTTGGATAGAAATGGAAGGTTAGATATAGGTCTATAATTGGCTAAAACACCTGAATCAAGAGTAGGCTTTTTAAGAAGAGGTTTAATTACAGCTACTTTAAAGGACTGTGGTACATAGCCTGTTACTAAAGACAGATTGATCATATCTAGTAAAGAAGTGCTCACTAAGGGTAAGGCTTCCTTAAGCAGCCTAGTTGGGATGGGATCTAAGAGACAGGTTGATGGTTTAGCTGAACAAATCATTGAAGTTAGTTCAGACAAGTCTACTGGAGAAAAACAGTCAAAATATATGTCAGGATTTACTGCCGTTACCAAGGTTCCTGTGTTTGGGGAGAGAACGGTGCCTGTTGAGGGCAGGAGATGGTTAATTTTGTGTCTAATAGTTAGAATTTTATCATTGAAGAAGCTCATAAAGTCGTTACTACTGAGAGCTATAGGAATACATGGATCAGTAGAGTTATGACTCTTTGTCAGCCTGGCCAAAGTGCTGAAAAGGAACCTAGGGCAGTTTTTATTCTCTTCTATTAATGCTGAGTAATAGGCGGCTCTGGCATTACAGAGGGCCTTCCTATATGTTTTAAGACTATCTTGCCAGACTAAGCGAGAATCTTCTACTTTGGTGGAACGCCAAATCCTTTCCAATTTTCGCGATGTTTGCTTTAATTTGCGGGTTTGGGAGTTATACCATGGAGCTAACCTCTTACGTTTTATTATCTTCTTTTTTAAGGGGGCGATGGAGTCGAGTGTTTGTCTTAGTGAGCCTGCAGCACTATCAATAAGATTATCAATTTGGGAGGGACTAAAGTTAACATAAGAGTCCTCTGTAGTATTGAGACATGGCAGTGAATTCAGTATTGACGGAATTGCTTCCTTAAATTTATCTACAACACTATCAGATAGACATCTAGTGAGGACATTTTTATCTAATGGTGTGTAATCCAGTAATAGGAATTCAAAAGTTATTAAAAAATGATCTGATAAAATAGGATTTTGTGGAAAAATTATTAAATGTTCAATTTCAATCCCATAAGTTAGAACAAGGTCTAGGGTGTGGTTAAGACGGTGAGTGGGATTATTTACACACTGAGAGAAGCCAATTGAGTCTAATAATGAGAGAAATGCAGTGCTGAGACTGTCACTATCAACGTCCACATGAATATTAAAATCACCTACTATAATTACTTTATCTGTACTAAGGACTAAATACGACAAAAACTCTGAGAATTCAGATAGGAATTCAGAGTACGGGCCAGGAGGACGGTACACTATAACAAATAGAACTGGCTGTAAAGTTTTCCAGGTTGGCTGGGAGAGACTAAGAACAAGGCTTTCGAATGAGTTATAATTAAATTTAGGTCTAGGGTTGATGATTAGGCTTGAGTTGAAAATGGCTGCAACTCCTCCTCCTCGGCCAGTGTCTCGAGGAATATGAGTATTAATATGACTGGGAGGAGTGGATTCATTAAGGCTGACATATTCTTCATGACACAGCCAGGTTTCAGTGAGACAAAATAAATCAATACGATGATCTGAAATTAAATCGTTTACTAAATCTGCTTTAGATGAAAGAGATCTAATGTTCAAGAGTCCACATTTAATTATCTTATTTTGTTGTACTATTGCAGCAGTGGTTTTAATTTTTACTAGATTTTCATGAATGACTCTTCTTTTATATACTTTGGATTTAATTGATTTATGTGGTCGGGGGACAGACACAGTCTCTATGTGGTTTTGGGTGGGTAACTGCTCTAAAGGAAGCGCAGAGAAGCGTGTAGGACTGCAGCATATACTATGTGTGCCGTGACTCTGCTAGTACAATAAAGCATTAGGTGTGAGTCTGGCTCAATTCTGATGAAAAGTGACTAGTTTGTGTGAAATAACCCTGAAATTGATAGAAACATATGAAAAAGCATATACTGTGTGTGCTGTGACTCTGCTTGTACAGTCAAGCGTTTTGGATGAGTCTGGCTCAATTCTGATGAAAAGTGACTAGTTGTTGTCAAATAACAATGAAATTGATAGAAACATATGAAAAAGCATATACTGTGTGTGCCGTGACTCTCCTTGTACAGTCAAGCATTTTGGATGAGTCTGGCTCAATTTTGATGAAAAGTGACTAGTTTGTGTGAAATAACCCTGAAATTGATAAAAACATATGAAAAAGCATATATTGTGTGTGCCGTGACTCTGCTCTTACAGTCAAGCGTTTTGGATGAGTCTGGCTCAATTCTGATGAAAAATGACTAGTTTGAGTCAAATAACCCTGAAATTGATAGAAACATATGAAAAAGCATATACTGTGTGTGCCGTGACTCTGCTTGTACAGTCAAGCGTTTTGGATGAGTCTGGCTCAATTCTGATGAAAAGTGACTAGTAGTTGTCAAATAACACTGAAACTGATAGAAACATATGAAAAAGCATATACTGTGTGTGCCGTGACTCTGCTTGTACAGTCAAGCGTTTTGGATGAGTCTGGCTCAATTTTGATGAAAAGTGACTAGTCTGTGTCAAATAACACTGAAACTGATAGAAACATATGAAAAAGCATATACTATGTGTGCCGTGACTCTGCTAGTACAATAAAGCATTAGGTGTGAGTCTGGCTCAATTTTGATGAAAAGTGACAAGTTTTTGTCAAATAACACTGAAACTGATAGAAACATATGAAAAAGCATATACTGTGTGTGCCGTGACTCTGCTTGTACAGTCAAGCATTTTGGATGAGTCTGGCTCAATTTTGATGAAAAGTGACTAGTTTGTATCGAATAACACTGAAACTGATAGAAACATGTGAAAAAGCATATACTGTGTGTGCTGTGACTCTCCTTGTACAGTCAAGCATTTTGGATGAGTCTGGCTCAATTCTGATGAAAAGTGACTAGTTTGTGTCGAATAACACTGAAACTGATAGAAACATATGAAAAAGCATATACTATGTGTGCCGTGACTCTGCTAGTACAATAAAGCATTAGGTGTGAGTCTGGCTCAATTCTGATGAAAAGTGACTAGTTTGTGTGAAATAACCCTGAAATTGATAGAAACATATGAAAAAGCATATACTGTGTGTGCTGTGACTCTGCTTGTACAGTCAAGCGTTTTGGATGAGTCTGGCTCAATTCTGATGAAAAGTGACTAGTTTGTGTCGAATAACACTGAAACTGATAGAAACATATGAAAAAGCATATACTGTGTGTGCCGTGACTCTGCTTGTACAGTCAAGCGTTTTGGATGAGTCTGGCTCAATTTTGATGAAAAGTGACTAGTTTGTGTCGAATAACACTGAAACTGATAGAAACATATGAAAAAGCATATACTGTGTGTGCCGTGACTCTGCTTGTACAGTCAAGCGTTTTGGATGAGTCTGGCTCAATTTTGATGAAAAGTGACTAGTTGTTGTGAAATAACACTGAAACTGATAGAAACATATGAAAAAGCATATACTGTGTGTGCCGTGACTCTCCTTGTACAGTCAAGCATTTTGGATGAGTCTGGCTCAATTCTGATGAAAAGTGACTAGTTTGTGTCGAATAACACTGAAACTGATAGAAACATATGAAAAAGCATATACTATGTGTGCCGTGACTCTGCTAGTACAATAAAGCATTAGGTGTGAGTCTGGCTCAATTCTGATGAAAAGTGACTAGTTTGTGTGAAATAACCCTGAAATTGATAGAAACATATGAAAAAGCATATATTGTGTGTGCTGTGACTCTGCTTGTACAGTCAAGCGTTTTGGATGAGTCTGGCTCAATTCTGATGAAAAGTGACTAGTTGTTGTCAAATAACAATGAAATTGATAGAAACATATGAAAAAGCATATACTGTGTGTGCCGTGACTCTCCTTGTACAGTCAAGCATTTTGGATGAGTCTGGCTCAATTTTGATGAAAAGTGACTAGTTTGTGTGAAATAACCCTGAAATTGATAGAAACAACATGTGAAAAAGCATATACTGTGTGTGCTGTGACTCTGCTTGGACAGTCAAGCGTTTTGGATGAGTCTGGCTCAATTTTGATGAAAAGTGACTAGTTGTCGAATAACACTAAAACTGATAGAAACATATGAAAAAGCATATACTGTGTGTGCCGTCACTCTCCTTGTACAGTCAAGCATTTTGGATGAGTCTGGCTCAATTCTGATAAAAAGTGACTAGTTTGTGTCAAATAACACTGAAACTGATAGAAACATATGAAAAAGCATATACTGTGTGTGCCGTGACTCTGTTTGTACAGTCAAGCATTTTGGATGAGTCTGGCTCAATTTTGATGAAAAGTGACTAGTTTGTGTCAAATAACACTGAAACTGATAGAAACATTTGAAAAAGCATATACTATGTGTGCCGTGACTCTGCTAGTACAATAAAGCATTAGGTGTGAGTCTGGCTCAATTCTGATGAAAAGTGACTAGTTTGTGTGAAATAACCATGAAATTGATAGAAACATATGAAAAAGCATATACTGTGTGTGCTGTGACTCTGCTTGTACAGTGAAGCGTTTTGGATGAGTCTGGCTCAATTCTGATGAAAAGTGACTAGTTTGTATCGAATAACACTGAAACTGATAGAAACGTGAAAAAGCATATACTGTGTGTGCTGTGACTCTGCTTGGACAGTCAAGCGTTTTGGATGAGTCTGGCTCAATTCTGATGAAAAGTGACTAGTTTGTGTCGAATAACACTGAAACTGATAGAAACATATGAAAAAGCATATACT
This sequence comes from Thunnus thynnus, assembly GCF_963924715.1. NCBI lineage: Eukaryota > Metazoa > Chordata > Actinopteri > Scombriformes > Scombridae > Thunnus > Thunnus thynnus. The sequence goes on from NC_089518.1 coordinate 8,971,902, forward strand.
ATGTGTGCCGTGACTCTGCTAGTACAATAAAGCATTAGGTGTGAGTCTGGCTCAATTCTGATGAAAAGTGACCAGTTTGTTTGAAATAACCCTGAAATTGATAGAAACATATGAAAAAGCATATACTGTGTGTGCTGTGACTCTGCTTGTACAGTCAAGCGTTTTGGATGAGTCTGGCTCAATTCTGATGAAAAGTGACTAGTTGTTGTCAAATAACAATGAAATTGATAGAAACATATGAAAAAGCATATACTGTGTGTGCCGTGACTCTGCTTGTACAGTCAAGCGTTTTGGATGAGTCTGGCTCAATTCTGATGAAAAATGACTAGTTTGAGTCAAATAACCCTGAAATTGATAGAAACATATGAAAAAGCATATACTGTGTGTGCCGTGACTCTGCTTGTACAGTCAAGCGTTTTGGATGAGTCTGGCTCAATTCTGATGAAAAGTGACTAGTTTGTGTCGAATAACACTGAAACTGATAGAAACATATGAAAAAGCATATACTGTGTGTGCCGTGACTCTCCTTGTACAGTCAAGCATTTTGGATGAGTCTGGCTCAATTTTGATGAAAAGTGACTAGTTTGTGTCAAATAACACTGAAACTGATAGAAACATATGAAAAAGCATATACTATGTGTGCCGTGACTCTGCTAGTACAATAAAGCATTAGGTGTGAGTCTGGCTCAATTCTGATGAAAAGTGACTAGTTTGTGTGAAATAACCCTGAAATTGATAGAAACATATGAAAAAGCATATACTGTGTGTGCCGTGACTCTGCTTGTACAGTCAAGCGTTTTGGATGAGTCTGGCTCAATTCTGATGAAAAATGACTAGTTTGAGTCAAATAACCCTGAAATTGATAGAAACATATGAAAAAGCATATACTGTGTGTGCCGTGACTCTGCTTGTACAGTCAAGCGTTTTGGATGAGTCTGGCTCAATTCTGATGAAAAGTGACTAGTTTGTGTCGAATAACACTGAAACTGATAGAAACATATGAAAAAGCATATACTGTGTGTGCCGTGACTCTCCTTGTACAGTCAAGCATTTTGGATGAGTCTGGCTCAATTTTGATGAAAAGTGACTAGTTTGTGTCAAATAACACTGAAACTGATAGAAACATATGAAAAAGCATATACTATGTGTGCCGTGACTCTGCTAGTACAATAAAGCATTAGGTGTGAGTCTGGCTCAATTCTGATGAAAAGTGACTAGTTTGTGTGAAATAACCCTGAAATTGATAGAAACATATGAAAAAGCATATACTGTGTGTGCTGTGACTCTGCTTGTACAGTGAAGCGTTTTGGATGAGTCTGGCTCAATTCTGATGAAAAGTGACTAGTTTGTATCGAATAACACTGAAACTGATAGAAACGTGAAAAAGCATATACTGTGTGTGCTGTGACTCTGCTTGGACAGTCAAGCGTTTTGGATGAGTCTGGCTCAATTCTGATGAAAAGTAACTAGTTTGTGTCAAATAACACTGAAACTGATAGAAACATATGAAAAAGCATATACTATGTGTGCCGTGACTCTGCTAGTACAATAAAGCATTAGGTGTGAGTCTGGCTCAATTCTGATGAAAAGTGACTAGTTTGTGTGAAATAACCCTGAAATTGATAGAAACATATGAAAAAGCATATACTGTGTGTGCTGTGACTCTGCTTGGACAGTCAAGCGTTTTGGATGAGTCTGGCTCAATTTTGATGAAAAGTGACTAGTTGTCGAATAACACTAAAACTGATAGAAACATATGAAAAAGCATATACTGTGTGTGCCGTCACTCTCCTTGTACAGTCAAGCATTTTGGATGAGTCTGGCTCAATTCTGATGAAAAGTGACTAGTTTGTGTCGAATAACACTGAAACTGATAGAAACATATGAAAAAGCATATACTGTGTGTGCCGTGACTCTGCTTGTACAGTCAAGCGTTTTGGATGAGTCTGGCTCAATTTTGATGAAAAGTGACTAGTTTGTATCGAATAACACTGAAACTGATAGAAACATGTGAAAAAGCATATACTGTGTGTGCTGTGACTCTGCTTGGACAGTCAAGCGTTTTGGATGAGTCTGGCTCAATTTTGATGAAAAGTGACTAGTTGTCGAATAACACTAAAACTGATAGAAACATATGAAAAAGCATATACTGTGTGTGCCGTCACTCTCCTTGTACAGTCAAGCATTTTGGATGAGTCTGGCTCAATTCTGATAAAAAGTGACTAGTTTGTGTCAAATAACACTGAAACTGATAGAAACATATGAAAAAGCATATACTGTGTGTGCCGTGACTCTGTTTGTACAGTCAAGCGTTTTGGATGAGTCTGGCTCAATTTTGATGAAAAGTGACTAGTTTGTGTCAAATAACACTGAAACTGATAGAAACATATGAAAAAGCATATACTATCTGTGCCGTGACTCTGCTAGTACAATAAAGCATTAGGTGTGAGTCTGGCTCAATTCTGATGAAAAGTGACTAGTTTGTGTGAAATAACCCTGAAATTGATAGAAACATATGAAAAAGCATATACTGTGTGTGCCGTGACTCTGCTTGTACAGTCAAGCGTTTTGGATGAGTCTGGCTCAATTTTGATGAAAAGTGAGTAGCTGTTGTCAAATAACACTGAAACTGATAGAAACATATGAAAAAGCATATACTGTGTGTGCCGTGACTCTCCTTGTACAGTCAAGCATTTTGGATGAGTCTGGCTCAATTCTGATGAAAAGTGACTAGTTTGTGTCGAATAACACTGAAACTGATAGAAACATATGAAAAAGCATATACTATGTGTGCCGTGACTCTGCTAGTATAATAAAGCATTAGGTGTGAGTCTGGCTCAATTTTGATGAAAAGTGACTAGTTTGTGTGAAATAACCTTGAAATTGATAGAAACATATGAAAAAGCATATACTGTGTGTGCTGTGACTCTGCTTGTACAGTGAAGCGTTTTGGATGAGTCTGGCTCAATTCTGATGAAAAGTGACTAGTTTGTATCGAATAACACTGAAACTGATAGAAACGTGAAAAAGCATATACTGTGTGTGCTGTGACTCTGCTTGGACAGTCAAGCGTTTTGGATGAGTCTGGCTCAATTCTGATGAAAAGTGACTAGTTTGTGTCAAATAACACTGAAACTGATAGAAACATATGAAAAAGCATATACTATCTGTGCCGTGACTCTGCTAGTACAATAAAGCATTAGGTGTGAGTCTGGCTCAATTCTGATGAAAAGTGACTAGTTTGTGTCGAATAACACTGAAACTGATAGAAACATATGAAAAAGCATATACTATGTGTGCCGTGACTCTGCTAGGATAATGAAGCATTAGGTGTGAGTCTGGCTCAATTTTGATGAAAAGTGACTAATGTGTGTCGAATAATATTGAAACTGATAGAAACATATGAAAAAGCATATACTGTGTGTGCCGTGATTCTGCTTGTACAGTCAAGCGTTTTGGATGAGTCTGGCTCAATTTTGATGAAAAGTGACTAGTAGTTGTCAAATAACACTGAAACTGATAGAAACATATGAAAAAGCATATACTGTGTGTGCCGTGACTCTGCTTGTACAGTCAAGCGTTTTGGATGAGTCTGGCTCAATTTTGATGAAAAGTGACTAGTCTGTGTCAAATAACACTGAAACTGATAGAAACATATGAAAAAGCATATACTATGTGTGCCGTGACTCTGCTAGTACAATAAAGCATTAGGTGTGAGTCTGGCTCAATTTTGATGAAAAGTGACTAGTTTTTGTCAAATAACACTGAAACTGATAGAAACATATGAAAAAGCATATACTGTGTGTGCCGTGACTCTGCTTGTACAGTCAAGCGTTTTGGATGAGTCTGGCTCAATTCTGATGAAAAGTGACTAGTTTGTATCGAATAACACTGAAACTGATAGAAACATGTGAAAAAGCATATACTGTGTGTGCTGTGACTCTGCTTGGACAGTCAAGCGTTTTGGATGAGTCTGGCTCAATTTTGATGAAAAGTGAGTAGCTGTTGTCAAATAACACTGAAACTGATAGAAACATATGAAAAAGCATATACTGTGTGCCGTGACTCTCCTTGTACAGTCAAGCATTTTGGATGAGTCTGGCTCAATTCTGATGAAAAGTGACTAGTTTGTGTCGAATAACACTGAAACTGATAGAAACATATGAAAAAGCATATACTATGTGTGCCGTGACTCTGCTAGTATAATAAAGCATTAGGTGTGAGTCTGGCTCAATTTTGATGAAAAGTGACTAGTTTGTGTGAAATAACCCTGAAATTGATAGAAACATATGAAAAAGCATGTACTGTGTGTGCCGTGACTCTGCTTGTACAGTCAAGCGTTTTAGATGAGTCTGGCTCAATTCTGATGAAAACTGACTAGTTTGTGTCGAATAACACTGAAACTGATAGAAACATATGAAAAAGCATATACTGTGTGTGCCGTGACTCTGCTTGTACAGTCAAGCGTTTTGGATGAGTCTGGCTCAATTTTGATGAAAAGTGACTAGTTTGTGTCGAATAACACTGAAACTGATAGAAACATATGAAAAAGCATATACTGTGTGTGCCGTGACTCTGCTTGTACAGTCAAGCGTTTTGGATGAGTCTGGCTCAATTTTGATGAAAAGTGACTAGCTGTTGTCAAATAACACTGAAACTGATAGAAACATATGAAAAAGCATATACTGTGTGTGCCGTGACTCTGCTTGTACAGTCAAGTGTTTTGGATGAGTCTGGCTCAATTTTGATGAAAAGTGACTAGTTTTTGTCAAATAACACTGAAACTGATAGAAACATATGAAAAAGCATATACTATGTGTGCCGTGAGTCTGCTAGTATAATAAAGCATTAGGTGTGAGTCTGGCTCAATTCTGATGAAAAGTGACTAGTTTGTGTGAAATAACCCTGAAATTGATAGAAACATATGAAAAAGCATTTACTGTGTGTGCCGTGACTCTGCTTGTACAGTCAAGCGTTTTGGATGAGTCTGGCTCAATTTTGATGAAAACTGACTAGTTTGTGTCAAATAACACTGAAACTGATAGAAACATATGAAAAAGCATATACTGTGTGTGCCGTGACTCTCCTTGTACAGTCAAGCATTTTGGATGAGTCTGGCTCAATTCTGATGAAAAGTGACTAGTTTGTGTCGAATAACACTGAAACTGATAGAAACATATGAAAAAGCATATACTATGTGTGCCGTGACTCTGCTAGTACAATAAAGCATTAGGTGTGAGTCTGGCTCAATTCTGATGAAAAGTGACTAGTTTGTGTGAAATAACCCTGAAATTGATAGAAACATATGAAAAAGCATATACTGTGTGTGCTGTGACTCTGCTTGTACAGTCAAGCGTTTTGGATGAGTCTGGCTCAATTCTGATGAAAAGTGACTAGTTGTTGTCAAATAACAATGAAATTGATAGAAACATATGAAAAAGCATATACTGTGTGTGCCGTGACTCTCCTTGTACAGTCAAGCATTTTGGATGAGTCTGGCTCAATTTTGATGAAAAGTGACTAGTTTGTGTGAAATAACCCTGAAATTGATAGAAACATATGAAAAAGCATATACTGTGTGTGCCGTGACTCTGCTCTTACAGTCAAGCGTTTTGGATGAGTCTGGCTCAATTCTGATGAAAAATGACTAGTTTGTGTGAAATAACCCTAAAATTGATAGAAACATATGAAGAAGCATATACTGTGTGTGCCGTGACTCTGCTAGTACAATAAAGCATTAGGTGTGAGTCTGGCTCAATTTTGATGAAAAGTGACTAGTTTGAGTCAAATAACCCTGAAATTGATAGAAACATATGAAAAAGCATGTACTGTGTGTGCCGTGACTCTGCTTGTACAGTCAAGCGTTTTGGATGAGTCTGACTCAATTCTGATGAAAAGTGACTAGTTTGTATCGAATAACACTGAAACTGATAGAAACAAGGTAAAAAAGCATATACTGTGTGTGCTGTGACTCTGCTTGGACAGTCAAGCGTTTTGGATGAGTCTGGCTCAATTTTGATGAAAAGTGACTAGTTGTCGAATAACACTAAAACTGATAGAAACATATGAAAAAGCATATACTGTGTGTGCCGTCACTCTCCTTGTACAGTCAAGCATTTTGGATGAGTCTGGCTCAATTCTGATAAAAAGTGACTAGTTTGTGTCAAATAACACTGAAACTGATAGAAACATATGAATAAGCATATACTGTGTGTGCCGTGACTCTGCTTGTACAGTCAAGCGTTTTTGATGAGTCTGGCTCAATTTTGATGAAAAGTGACTAGTTTGTGTCAAATAACACTGAAACTGATAGAAACATATGAAAAAGCATATACTATCTGTGCCGCGACTCTGCTAGTACAATAAAGCATTAGGTGTGAGTCTGGCTCAATTCTGATGAAAAGTGACTAGTCTGTGTCAAATAACACTGAAACTGATAGAAACATATGAAAAAGCATATACTATGTGTGCCGTGACTCTGCTAGGATAATGAAGCATTAGGTGTGAGTCTGGCTCAATTTTGATGAAAAGTGACTAGTTTGTGTCGAATAATATTGAAACTGATAGAAACATATGAAAAAGCATATACTGTGTGTGCCGTGACTCTGCTTGTACAGTCAAGCGTTTTGGATGAGTCTGGCTCAATTTTGATGAAAAGTGACTAGTTGTTGTCAAATAACACTGAAACTGATAGAAACATATGAAAAAGTATATACTGTGTGTGCCGTGACTCTGCTTGTACAGTCAAGCGTTTTGGATGAGTCTGGCTCAATTTTGATGAAAAGTGAGTAGTCTGTGTCAAATAACACTGAAACTGATAGAAACATATGAAAAAGCATATACTATGTGTGCCATGACTCTGCTAGTACAATAAAGCATTAGGTGTGAGTCTGGCTCAATTTTGATGAAAAGTGACTAGTTTTTGTCAAATAACACTGAAACTGATAGAAACATATGAAAAAGCATATACTGTGTGTGCCGTGACTCTGCTTGTACAGTCAAGCGTTTTGGATGAGTCTGGCTCAATTCTGATGAAAAGTGACTAGTTTGTGTCGAATAACACTGAAACTGATAGAAACATATGAAAAAGCATATACTATGTGTGCCGTGACTCTGCTAGTATAATAAAGCATTAGGTGTGAGTCTGGCTCAATTTTGATGAAAAGTGACTAGTTTGTGTGAAATAACCCTGAAATTGATAGAAACATATGAAAAAGCATGTACTGTGTGTGCCGTGACTCTGCTTGTACAGTCAAGCGTTTTAGATGAGTCTGGCTCAATTCTGATGAAAAGTGACTAGTTTGTGTCGAATAACACTGAAACTGATAGAAACATATGAAAAAGTATATACTGTGTGTGCCGTGACTCTGCTTGTACAGTCAAGCGTTTTGGATGAGTCTGGCTCAATTTTGATGAAAAGTGACTAGTTTGTGTCGAATAACACTGAAACTGATAGAAACATATGAAAAAGCATATACTATGTGTGCCGTGACTCTGCTAGTACAATAAAGCATTAGGTGTGAGTCTGGCTCAATTCTGATGAAAAGTGACTAGTTTGTGTGAAATAACCATGAAATTGATAGAAACATATGAAAAAGCATATACTGTGTGTGCTGTGACTCTGCTTGTACAGTGAAGCGTTTTGGATGAGTCTGGCTCAATTCTGATGAAAAGTGACTAGTTTGTATCGAATAACACTGAAACTGATAGAAACGTGAAAAAGCATATACTGTGTGTGCTGTGACTCTGCTTGGACAGTCAAGCGTTTTGGATGAGTCTGGCTCAATTCTGATGAAAAGTGACTAGTTTGTGTCAAATAACACTGAAACTGATAGAAACATATGAAAAAGCATATACTATCTGTGCCGTGACTCTGCTAGTACAATAAAGCATTAGGTGTGAGTCTGGCTCAATTCTGATGAAAAGTGACTAGTTTGTGTCGAATAACACTGAAACTGATAGAAACATATGAAAAAGCATATACTATGTGTGCCGTGACTCTGCTAGGATAATGAAGCATTAGGTGTGAGTCTGACTCAATTTTGATGAAAAGTGACTAATGTGTGTCGAATAATATTGAAACTGATAGAAACATATGAAAAAGCATATACTGTGTGTGCCGTGATTCTGCTTGTACAGTCAAGCGTTTTGGATGAGTCTGGCTCAATTTTGATGAAAAGTGACTAGTCTGTGTCAAATAACACTGAAACTGATAGAAACATATGAAAAAGCATATACTATGTGTGCCGTGACTCTGCTAGTACAATAAAGCATTAGGTGTGAGTCTGGCTCAATTTTGATGAAAAGTGACTAGTTTTTGTCAAATAACACTGAAACTGATAGAAACATATGAAAAAGCATATACTGTGTGTGCCGTGACTCTGCTTGTACAGTCAAGCGTTTTGGATGAGTCTGGCTCAATTCTGATGAAAAGTGACTAGTTTGTATCGAATAACACTGAAACTGATAGAAACATGTGAAAAAGCATATACTGTGTGTGCTGTGACTCTGCTTGGACAGTCAAGCGTTTTGGATGAGTCTGGCTCAATTTTGATGAAAAGTGAGTAGCTGTTGTCAAATAACACTGAAACTGATAGAAACATATGAAAAAGCATATACTGTGTGCCGTGACTCTCCTTGTACAGTCAAGCATTTTGGATGAGTCTGGCTCAATTCTGATGAAAAGTGACTAGTTTGTGTCGAATAACACTGAAACTGATAGAAACATATGAAAAAGCATATACTATGTGTGCCGTGACTCTGCTAGTATAATAAAGCATTAGGTGTGAGTCTGGCTCAATTTTGATGAAAAGTGACTAGTTTGTGTGAAATAACCCTGAAATTGATAGAAACATATGAAAAAGCATGTACTGTGTGTGCCGTGACTCTGCTTGTACAGTCAAGCGTTTTAGATGAGTCTGGCTCAATTCTGATGAAAACTGACTAGTTTGTGTCGAATAACACTGAAACTGATAGAAACATATGAAAAAGCATATACTGTGTGTGCCGTGACTCTGCTTGTACAGTCAAGCGTTTTGGATGAGTCTGGCTCAATTTTGATGAAAAGTGACTAGTTTGTGTCGAATAACACTGAAACTGATAGAAACATATGAAAAAGCATATACTGTGTATGCCGTGACTCTGCTTGTACAGTCAAGCGTTTTGGATGAGTCTGGCTCAATTTTGATGAAAAGTGACTAGCTGTTGTCAAATAACACTGAAACTGATAGAAACATATGAAAAAGCATATACTGTGTGTGCCGTGACTCTGCTTGTACAGTCAAGTGTTTTGGATGAGTCTGGCTCAATTTTGATGAAAAGTGACTAGTTTTTGTCAAATAACACTGAAACTGATAGAAACATATGAAAAAGCATATACTATGTGTGCCGTGACTCTGCTAGTATAATAAAGCATTAGGTGTGAGTCTGGCTCAATTCTGATGAAAAGTGACTAGTTTGTGTGAAATAACCCTGAAATTGATAGAAACATATGAAAAAGCATTTACTGTGTGTGCCGTGACTCTGCTTGTACAGTCAAGCGTTTTGGATGAGTCTGGCTCAATTTTGATGAAAACTGACTAGTTTGTGTCAAATAACACTGAAACTGATAGAAACATATGAAAAAGCATATACTGTGTGTGCCGTGACTCTCCTTGTACAGTCAAGCATTTTGGATGAGTCTGGCTCAATTCTGATGAAAAGTGACTAGTTTGTGTCGAATAACACTGAAACTGATAGAAACATATGAAAAAGCATATACTATGTGTGCCGTGACTCTGCTAGTACAATAAAGCATTAGGTGTGAGTCTGGCTCAATTCTGATGAAAAGTGACTAGTTTGTGTGAAATAACCCTGAAATTGATAGAAACATATGAAAAAGCATATACTGTGTGTGCTGTGACTCTGCTTGTACAGTCAAGCGTTTTGGATGAGTCTGGCTCAATTCTGATGAAAAGTGACTAGTTGTTGTCAAATAACAATGAAATTGATAGAAACATATGAAAAAGCATATACTGTGTGTGCCGTGACTCTCCTTGTACAGTCAAGCATTTTGGATGAGTCTGGCTCAATTTTGATGAAAAGTGACTAGTTTGTGTGAAATAACCCTGAAATTGATAGAAACATATGAAAAAGCATATACTGTGTGTGCCGTGACTCTGCTCTTACAGTCAAGCGTTTTGGATGAGTCTGGCTCAATTCTGATGAAAAATGACTAGTTTGTGTGAAATAACCCTAAAATTGATAGAAACATATGAAGAAGCATATACTGTGTGTGCCGTGACTCTGCTAGTACAATAAAGCATTAGGTGTGAGTCTGGCTCAATTTTGATGAAAAGTGACTAGTTTGAGTCAAATAACCCTGAAATTGATAGAAACATATGAAAAAGCATGTACTGTGTGTGCCGTGACTCTGCTTGTACAGTCAAGCGTTTTGGATGAGTCTGACTCAATTCTGATGAAAAGTGACTAGTTTGTATCGAATAACACTGAAACTGATAGAAACAAGGTAAAAAAGCATATACTGTGTGTGCTGTGACTCTGCTTGGACAGTCAAGCGTTTTGGATGAGTCTGGCTCAATTTTGATGAAAAGTGACTAGTTGTCGAATAACACTAAAACTGATAGAAACATATGAAAAAGCATATACTGTGTGTGCCGTCACTCTCCTTGTACTGTCAAGCATTTTGGATGAGTCTGGCTCAATTCTGATAAAAAGTGACTAGTTTGTGTCAAATAACACTGAAACTGATAGAAACATATGAATAAGCATATACTGTGTGTGCCGTGACTCTGCTTGTACAGTCAAGCGTTTTTGATGAGTCTGGCTCAATTTTGATGAAAAGTGACTAGTTTGTGTCAAATAACACTGAAACTGATAGAAACATATGAAAAAGCATATACTATCTGTGCCGCGACTCTGCTAGTACAATAAAGCATTAGGTGTGAGTCTGGCTCAATTCTGATGAAAAGTGACTAGTCTGTGTCAAATAACACTGAAACTGATAGAAACATATGAAAAAGCATATACTATGTGTGCCGTGACTCTGCTAGGATAATGAAGCATTAGGTGTGAGTCTGGCTCAATTTTGATGAAAAGTGACTAGTTTGTGTCGAATAATATTGAAACTGATAGAAACATATGAAAAAGCATATACTGTGTGTGCCGTGACTCTGCTTGTACAGTCAAGCGTTTTGGATGAGTCTGGCTCAATTTTGATGAAAAGTGACTAGTTGTTGTCAAATAACACTGAAACTGATAGAAACATATGAAAAAGTATATACTGTGTGTGCCGTGACTCTGCTTGTACAGTCAAGCGTTTTGGATGAGTCTGGCTCAATTTTGATGAAAAGTGAGTAGTCTGTGTCAAATAACACTGAAACTGATAGAAACATATGAAAAAGCATATACTATGTGTGCCATGACTCTGCTAGTACAATAAAGCATTAGGTGTGAGTCTGGCTCAATTTTGATGAAAAGTGACTAGTTGTCGAATAACACTAAAACTGATAGAAACATATGAAAAAGCATATACTGTGTGTGCCGTCACTCTCCTTGTACAGTCAAGCATTTTGGATGAGTCTGGCTCAATTCTGATAAAAAGTGACTAGTTTGTGTCAAATAACACTGAAACTGATAGAAACATATGAAAAAGCATATACTATCTGTGCCGTGACTCTGCTAGTACAATAAAGCATTAGGTGTGAGTCTGGCTCAATTCTGATGAAAAGTGACTAGTTTGTGTTGAATAACACTGAAACTGATAGAAACATATGAAAAAGCATATACTATCTGTGCCGTGACTCTGCTAGTACAATAAAGCATTAGGTGTGAGTCTGGCTCAATTCTGATGAAAAGTGACTCGTTTGTGTGAAATAACCCTGAAATTGATAGAAACATATGAAAAAGCATATACTGTGTGTGCCGTGACTCTGCTTGTACAGTCAAGCGTTTTGGATGAGTCTGGCTCAATTTTGATGAAAAGTGACTAGTTTGTGTCTAATAACACTGAAACTGATAGAAACATATGAAAAAGCATGTACTGTGTGTGCTGTGACTCTGCTTGGACAGTCAAGCGTTTTGGATGAGTCTGGCTCAATTTTGATGAAAAGTGACTAGTTGTTGTCAAATAACACTGAAACTGATAGAAACATATGAAAAAGCATATACTGTGTGTGCCGTGACTCTGCTAGTACAATAAAGCATTAGGTGTGAGTCTGGCTCAATTCTGATGAAAAGTGATTAGTTTGTGTGAAATAACCCTGAAATTGATAGAAACATATGAAAAAGCATATACTATGTGTGCCGTGACTCTGCTAGTACAATAAAGCATTAGGTGTGAGTCTGGCTCAATTCTGATGAAAAGTGACTAGTTTGTGTGAAATAACCATGAAATTGATAGAAACATATGAAAAAGCATATACTGTGTGTGCTGTGACTCTGCTTGTACAGTGAAGCGTTTTGGATGAGTCTGGCTCAATTCTGATGAAAAGTGACTAGTTTGTATCGAATAACACTGAAACTGATAGAAACGTGAAAAAGCATATACTGTGTGTGCTGTGACTCTGCTTGGACAGTCAAGCGTTTTGGATGAGTCTGGCTCAATTCTGATGAAAAGTGACTAGTTTGTGTCAAATAACACTGAAACTGATAGAAACATATGAAAAAGCATATACTATCTGTGCTGTGACTCTGCTAGTACAATAAAGCATTAGGTGTGAGTCTGGCTCAATTCTGATGAAAAGTGACTAGTTTGTGTCGAATAACACTGAAACTGATAGAAACATATGAAAAAGCATATACTATGTGTGCCGTGACTCTGCTAGGATACTGAAGCATTAGGTGTGAGTCTGGCTCAATTTTGATGAAAAGTGACTAATGTGTGTCGAATAATATTGAAACTGATAGAAACATATGAAAAAGCATATACTGTGTGTGCCGTGATTCTGCTTGTACAGTCAAGCGTTTTGGATGAGTCTGGCTCAATTTTGATGAAAAGTGACTAGTAGTTGTCAAATAACACTGAAACTGATAGAAACATATGAAAAAGCATATACTGTGTGTGCCGTGACTCTGCTTGTACAGTCAAGCGTTTTGGATGAGTCTGGCTCAATTTTGCTGAAAAGTGACTAGTCTGTGTCAAATAACACTGAAACTGATAGAAACATATGAAAAAGCATATACTATGTGTGCCGTGACTCTGCTAGTACAATAAAGCATTAGGTGTGAGTCTGGCTCAATTTTGATGAAAAGTGACTAGTTTTTGTCAAATAACACTGAAACTGATAGAAACATATGAAAAAGCATATACTGTGTGTGCCGTGACTCTGCTTGTACAGTCAAGCGTTTTGGATGAGTCTGGCTCAATTCTGATGAAAAGTGACTAGTTTGTATCGAATAACACTGAAACTGATAGAAACATGTGAAAAAGCATATACTGTGTGTGCTGTGACTCTGCTTGGACAGTCAAGCGTTTTGGATGAGTCTGGCTCAATTTTGATGAAAAGTGAGTAGCTGTTGTCAAATAACACTGAAACTGATAGAAACATATGAAAAAGCATATACTGTGTGCCGTGACTCTCCTTGTACAGTCAAGCATTTTGGATGAGTCTGGCTCAATTCTGATGAAAAGTGACTAGTTTGTGTCGAATAACACTGAAACTGATAGAAACATATGAAAAAGCATATACTATGTGTGCCGTGACTCTGCTAGTATAATAAAGCATTAGGTGTGAGTCTGGCTCAATTTTGATGAAAAGTGACTAGTTTGTGTGAAATAACCCTGAAATTGATAGAAACATATGAAAAAGCATGTACTGTGTGTGCCGTGACTCTGCTTGTACAGTCAAGCGTTTTAGATGAGTCTGGCTCAATTCTGATGAAAACTGACTAGTTTGTGTCGAATAACACTGAAACTGATAGAAACATATGAAAAAGCATATACTGTGTGTGCCGTGACTCTCCTTGTACAGTCAAGCGTTTTGGATGAGTCTGGCTCAATTTTGATGAAAAGTGACTAGTTTGTGTCGAATAACACTGAAACTGATAGAAACATATGAAAAAGCATATACTGTGTGTGCCGTGACTCTGCTTGTACAGTCAAGCGTTTTGGATGAGTCTGGCTCAATTTTGATGAAAAGTGACTAGCTGTTGTCAAATAACACTGAAACTGATAGAAACATATGAAAAAGCATATACTGTGTGTGCCGTAACTCTGCTTGTACAGTCAAGCGTTTTGGATGAGTCTGGCTCAATTTTGATGAAAAGTGACTAGTTTTTGTCAAATAACACTGAAACTGATAGAAACATATGAAAAAGCATATACTATGTGTGCCGTGACTCTGCTAGTATAATAAAGCATTAGGTGTGAGTCTGGCTCAATTCTGATGAAAAGTGACTAGTTTGTGTGAAATAACCCTGAAATTGATAGAAACATATGAAAAAGCATTTACTGTGTGTGCCGTGACTCTGCTTGTACAGTCAAGCGTTTTGGATGAGTCTGGCTCAATTTTGATGAAAACTGACTAGTTTGTGTCAAATAACACTGAAACTGATAGAAACATATGAAAAAGCATATACTGTGTGTGCCGTGACTCTCCTTGTACAGTCAAGCATTTTGGATGAGTCTGGCTTTTTTTCTTTTTTTCATCAAAAGTCTTTTCACTTTTGATGAAAAGTGACTAGTTTGTGTGAAATAACCCTGAAATTGATAGAAACATATGAAAAAGCATATACTGTGTGTGCCGTGACTCTGCTCTTACAGTCAAGCGTTTTGGATGAGTCTGGCTCAATTCTGATGAAAAATGACTAGTTTGTGTGAAATAACCCTAAAATTGATAGAAACATATGAAGAAGCATATACTGTGTGTGCCGTGACTCTGCTAGTATAATAAAGCATTAGGTGTGAGTCTGGCTCAATTTTGATGAAAAGTGACTAGTTTGAGTCAAATAACCCTGAAATTGATAGAAACATATGAAAAAGCATGTACTGTGTGTGCCGTGACTCTGCTTGTACAGTCAAGCGTTTTGGATGAGTCTGACTCAATTCTGATGAAAAGTGACTAGTTTGTATCGAATAACACTGAAACTGATAGAAACAAGGTAAAAAAGCATATACTGTGTGTGCTGTGACTCTGCTTGGACAGTCAAGCGTTTTGGATGAGTCTGGCTCAATTTTGATGAAAAGTGACTAGTTGTCGAATAACACTAAAACTGATAGAAACATATGAAAAAGCATATACTGTGTGTGCCGTCACTCTCCTTGTACAGTCAAGCATTTTGGATGAGTCTGGCTCAATTCTGATAAAAAGTGACTAGTTTGTGTCAAATAACACTGAAACTGATAGAAACATATGAATAAGCATATACTGTGTGTGCCGTGACTCTGCTTGTACAGTCAAGCGTTTTTGATGAGTCTGGCTCAATTTTGATGAAAAGTGACTAGTTTGTGTCAAATAACACTGAAACTGATAGAAACATATGAAAAAGCATATACTATCTGTGCCGTGACTCTGCTAGTACAATAAAGCATTAGGTGTGAGTCTGGCTCAATTCTGATGAAAAGTGACTAGTCTGTGTCAAATAACACTGAAACTGATAGAAACATATGAAAAAGCATATACTATGTGTGCCGTGACTCTGCTAGGATAATGAAGCATTAGGTGTGAGTCTGGCTCAATTTTGATGAAAAGTGACTAGTTTGTGTCGAATAATATTGAAACTGATAGAAACATATGAAAAAGCATATACTGTGTGTGCCGTGACTCTGCTTGTACAGTCAAGCGTTTTGGATGAGTCTGGCTCAATTTTGATGAAAAGTGACTAGTTGTTGTCAAATAACACTGAAACTGATAGAAACATATGAAAAAGTATATACTGTGTGTGCCGTGACTCTGCTTGTACAGTCAAGCGTTTTGGATGAGTCTGGCTCAATTTTGATGAAAAGTGAGTAGTCTGTGTCAAATAACACTGAAACTGATAGAAACATATGAAAAAGCATATACTATGTGTGCCATGACTCTGCTAGTACAATAAAGCATTAGGTGTGAGTCTGGCTCAATTTTGATGAAAAGTGACTGGTTTTTGTCAAATAACACTGAAACTGATAGAAACATATGAAAAAGCATATACTGTGTGTGCCGTGACTCTGCTTGTACAGTCAAGCGTTTTGGATGAGTCTGGCTCAATTCTGATGAAAAGTGACTAGTTTGTATCGAATAACACTGAAACTGATAGAAACATGTGAAAAAGCATATAATGTGTGTGCTGTGACTCTGCTTGGACAGTCAAGCGTTTTGGATGAGTCTGGCTCAATTTTGATGAAAAGTGACTAGTTGTCGAATAACACTAAAACTGAAAGAAACATATGAAAAAGCATATACTGTGTGTGCCGTCACTCTCCTTGTACAGTCAAGCGTTTTGGATGAGTCTGGCTCAATTTTGATGAAAAGTGACTAGTTTGTGTCTAATAACACTGAAACTGATAGAAACATATGAAAAAGCATGTACTGTGTGTGCTGTGACTCTGCTTGGACAGTCAAGCGTTTTGGATGAGTCTGGCTCAATTTTGATGAAAAGTGACTAGTTGTTGTCAAATAACACTGAAACTGATAGAAACATATGAAAAAGCATATACTGTGTGTGCCGTGACTCTGCTAGTACAATAAAGCATTAGGTGTGAGTCTGGCTCAATTCTGATGAAAAGTGATTAGTTTGTGTGAAATAACCCTGAAATTGATAGAAACATATGAAAAAGCATATACTGTGTGTGCCGTGACTCTCCTTGTACAGTCAAGCATTTTGGATGAGTCTGGCTCAATTCTGATGAAAAGTGACTAGTTTGTGTCGAATAACACTGAAACTGATAGAAACATATGAAAAAGCATATACTATGTGTGCCGTGACTCTGCTAGTATAATAAAGCATTAGGTGTGAGTCTGGCTCAATTTTGATGAAAAGTGACTAGTTTGTGTGAAATAACCCTGAAATTGATAGAAACATATGAAAAAGCATATACTGTGTGTGCCGTCACTCTCCTTGTACAGTCAAGCATTTTGGATGAGTCTGGCTCAATTCTGATGAAAAGTGACTAGTTTGTGTCAAATAACACTGAAACTGATAGAAACATATGAAAAAGCATATACTATCTGTGCCGTGACTCTGCTAGTACAATAAAGCATTAGGTGTGAGTCTGGCTCAATTCTGATGAAAAGTGACTAGTTTGTGTCGAATAACACTGAAACTGATAGAAACATATGAAAAAGCATATACTATGTGTGCCGTGACTCTGCTAGGATAATGAAGCATTAGGTGTGAGTCTGGCTCAATTTTGATGAAAAGTGACTAGTTTGTGTCGAATAATATTGAAAATGATAGAAACATATGAAAAAGCATATACTGTGTGTGCCGTGAATCTGCTTGTACAGTCAAGCATTTTGGATGAGTCTGGCTCAATTTTGATGAAAAGTGACTAGTTGTTGTCAAATAACACTGAAACTGATAGAAACATATGAAAAAGCATATACTGTGTGTGCCGTGACTCTGCTCTTACAGTCAAGCGTTTTGGATGAGTCTGGCTCAATTCTGATGAAAAATGACTAGTTTGTGTGAAATAACCCTGAAATTGATAGAAACATATGAAGAAGCATGTACTGTGTGTGCCGTGACTCTGCTTGTACAGTCAAGCGTTTTGGATGAGTCTGGCTCAATTCTGATGAAAAGTGACTAGTTTGTGTCGAATAACACTGAAACTGATAGAAACATATGAAAAAGCATATACTGTGTGTGCCGTGACTCTCCTTGTACAGTCAAGCATTTTGGATGAGTCTGGCTCAATTTTGATGAAAAGTGACTAGTTTGTGTCAAATAACACTGAAACTGATAGAAACATATGAAAAAGCATATACTATGTGTGCCGTGACTCTGCTTGTACAATAAAGCATTAGGTGTGAGTCTGGCTCAATTCTGATGAAAAGTGACTAGTTTGTGTGAAATAACCATGAAATTTATAGAAACATATGAAAAAGCATATACTGTGTGTGCTGTGACTCTGCTTGTACAGTGAAGCGTTTTGGATGAGTCTGGCTCAATTCTGATGAAAAGTGACTAGTTTGTGTCGAATAACACTGAAACTGATAGAAACATGTGAAAAAGCATATACTGTGTGTGCTGTGACTCTGCTTGGACAGTGAAGCGTTTTGGATGAGTCTGGCTCAATTTTGATGAAAAGTGACTAGTTGTCGAATAACACTAAAACTGATAGAAACATATGAAAAAGCATATACTGTGTGTGCCGTAACTCTCCTTGTACAGTCAAGCATTTTGGATGAGTCTGGCTCAATTCTGATAAAAAGTGACTAGTTTGTGTCAAATAACACTGAAACTGATAGAAACATATGAATAAGCATATACTGTGTGTGCCGTGACTCTGCTTGTACAGTCAAGCGTTTTGGATGAGTCTGGCTCAATTTTGATGAAAAGTGACTAGTTTGTGTCAAATAACACTGAAACTGATAGAAACATATGAAAAAGCATATACTATCTGTGCCGTGACTCTGCTAGTACAATAAAGCATTAGGTGTGAGTCTGGCTCAATTCTGATGAAAAGTGACTAGTTTGTGTCGAATAACACTGAAACTGATAGAAACATATGAAAAAGCATATACTATGTGTGCCGTGACTCTGCTAGGATAATGAAGCATTAGGTGTGAGTCTGGCTCAATTTTGATGAAAAGTGACTAGTTTGTGTCGAATAATATTGAAACTGATAGAAACATATGAAAAAGCATATACTGTGTGTGCCGTGACTCTGCTTGTACAGTCAAGCGTTTTGGATGAGTCTGGCTCAATTTTGATGAAAAGTGACTAGTTGTTGTCAAATAACACTGAAACTGATAGAAACATGTGAAAAAGCATATACTGTGTGTGCTGTGACTCTGCTTGGACAGTCAAGCGTTTTGGATGAGTCTGGCTCAATTTTGATGAAAAGTGACTAGTTGTCGAATAACACTAAAACTGATAGAAACATATGAAAAAGCATATACTGTGTGTGCCGTCACTCTCCTTGTACAGTCAAGCGTTTTGGATGAGTCTGGCTCAATTTTGATGAAAAGTGACTAGTTTGTGTCAAATAACACTGAAACTGATAGAAACATATGAAAAAGCATATACTATCTGTGCCGTGACTCTGCTAGTACAATAAAGCATTAGGTGTGAGTCTGGCTCAATTCTGATGAAAAGTGACTAGTTTGTGTTGAATAACACTGAAACTGATAGAAACATATGAAAAAGCATATACTATCTGTGCCGTGACTCTGCCAGTACAATAAAGCATTAGGTGTGAGTCTGGCTCAATTCTGATGAAAAGTGACTAGTTTGTGTGAAATAACCCTGAAATTGATAGAAACATATGAAAAAGCATATACTGTGTGTGCCGTGACTCTGCTTGTACAGTCAAGCGTTTTGGATGAGTCTGGCTCAATTTTGATGAAAAGTGACTAGTTTGTGTCGAATAACACTGAAACTGATAGAAACATATGAAAAAGCATATACTGTGTGTGCCGTGACTCTTCTTGTACAGTCAAGTGTTTTGGATGAGTCTGGCTCAATTTTGATGAAAAGTGACTAGTTGTTGTCAAATAACACTGAAACTGATAGAAACATATGAAAAAGCATATACTGTGTGTGCCGTGACTCTGCTTGTACAGTCAAGCGTTTTGGATGAGTCTGGCTCAATTTTGATGAAAAGTGACTAGTTGTTGTCAAATAACACTGAAACTGATAGAAACATATGAAAAAGCATATACTGTGTGTGCCGTGACTCTCCTTGTACAGTCAAGAATTTTGGATGAGTCTGGCTCAATTCTGATGAAAAGTGATTAGTTTGTGTGAAATAACCCTGAAATTGATAGAAACATATGAAAAAGCATATACTGTGTGTGCCGTGACTCTGCTTGTACAGTCAAGTGTTTTGGATGAGTCTGGCTCAATTTTGATGAAAAGTGACTAGTTTTTGTCAAATAACACTGAAACTGATAGAAACATATGAAAAAGCATATACTATGTGTGCCGTGACTCTGCTAGTCTAATAAAGCATTAGGAGTGAGTCTGGCTCAATTCTGATGAAAAGTGACTAGTTTGTGTGAAATAACCCTGAAACTGATAGAAACATATGAAAAAGCATATACTGCGTGTGCCGTGACTCTGCTCTTACAGTCAAGCGTTTTGGATGAGTCTGGCTCAATTTTGATGAAAAGTGAGTAGCTGTCGTCAAATAAAACTGAAACTGATAGAAACATATGAAAAAGCATATACTGTGTGTGCCGTGACTCTCCTTGTACAGTCAAGCATTTTGGATGAGTCTGGCTCAATTCTGATGAAAAGTGACTAGTTTGTGTCGAATAACACTGAAACTGATAGAAACATATGAAAAAGCATATACTATGTGTGCCGTGACTCTGCTAGTATAATAAAGCATTAGGTGTGAGTCTGGCTCAATTTTGATGAAAAGTGACTAGTTTGTGTCAAAAAACCCTGAAATTGATAGAAACATATGAAAAAGCATGTACTGTGTGTGCCGTGACTCTGCTTGTACAGTCAAGCGTTTTAGATGAGTCTGGCTCAATTCTGATGAAAAGTGACTAGTTTGTGTCGAATAACACTGAAACTGATAGAAACATATGAAAAAGCATATACTGTGTGTGCCGTGACTCTGCTTGTACAGTCAAGCATTTTGGATGAGTCTGGCTCAATTTTGATGAAAAGTGACTAGTTGTTGTCAAATAACACTGAAACTGATAGAAACATATGAAAAAGCATATACTGTGTGTGCCGTGACTCTGCTTGTACAGTCAAGCGTTTTGGATGAGTCTGGCTCAATTTTGATGAAAAGTGACTAGTTTTTGTCAAATAACACTGAAACTGATAGAAACATATGAAAAAGCATATACTATGTGTGCCGTGACTCTGCTAGTATAATAAAGCATTAGGAGTGAGTCTGGCTCAATTCTGATGAAAAGTGACTAGTTTGTGTGAAATAACCCTGAAATTGATAGAAACATATGAAAAAGCATTTACTGTGTGTGCCGTGACTCTGCTTGTACAGTCAAGCGTTTTGGATGAGTCTGGCTCAATTTTGATGAAAAGTGAGTAGTTGTTGTCAAATAACACTGAAACTGATAGAAACATATGAAAAAGCATATACTGTGTGTGCCGTGACTCTCCTTGTACAGTCAAGCATTTTGGATGAGTCTGGCTCAATTCTGATGAAAAGTGACTAGTTTGTGTCGAATAACACTGTAACTGATAGAAACATATGAAAAAGCATATACTATGTGTGCCGTGACTCTGCTAGTACAATAAAGCATTAGGTGTGAGTCTGGCTCAATTCTGATGAAAAGTGACTAGTTTGTCTGAAATAACCCTGAAATTGATAGAAACATATGAAAAAGCACATACTGTGTGTGCTGTGACTCTGCTTGTACAGTCAAGCGTTTTGGATGAGTCTGGCTCAATTCTGATGAAAAGTGACTAGTTTGTGTCAAATAACAATGAAATTGATAGAAACATATGAAAAAGCATATACTGTGTGTGCAGTGACTCTCCTTGTACAGTCAAGCATTTTGGATGAGTCTGGCTCAGTTCTGATGAAAAGTGACTAGTTTGTGTCAAATAACACTGAAACTGATAGAAACATATGAAAAAGCATATACTATGTGTGCCGTGACTCTGCTAGTACAGTCAAGCGTTTTGGATGAGTCTGGCTCAATTCTGATGAAAAGTGACTAGTTTGTGTCGAATAAAACTGAAACTGATAGAAACATATGAAAAAGCATATACTATGTGTGCCGTGACTCTGCTAGTATAATAAAGCATTAGGTGTGAGTCTGGCTCAATTCTGATGAAAAGTGACTAGTTTGTGTGAAATAACCCTGAAACTGATAGAAACATATGAAAAAGCATATACTATGTGTGCCGTGACTCTGCTAGTATAATGAAGCATTAGGTGTGAGACTGGCTCAATTTTGATGAAAAGTGACTAGTTTGTGTCGAATAACATTGAAACTGATAGAAACATATGAAAAAGCATATACTGTGTGTGCCGTGACTCTGCTTGTACAGTCAAGCGTTTTGGATGAGTCTGGCTCAATTTTGATGAAAAGTGACTAGTTGTTGTCAAATAACACTGAAACTGATAGAAACATATGAAAAAGCATATACTGTGTGTGCCGTGACTCTGCTTGTACAGTCAAGCGTTTTGGATGAGTCTGGCTCAATTTTGATGAAAAGTGACTAGTTTGTGTCAAATAACACTGAAACTGATAGAAACATATGAAAAAGCATATACTGTGTGTGCCGTGACTCTGCTTGTACAGTCAAGCGTTTTGGATGAGTCTGGCTCAATTTTGATGAAAAGTGACTAGTTTGTGTCAAATAACACTGAAACTGATAGAAACATATGAAAAAGCATATACTGTGTGTGCCGTGACTCTGCTCTTACAGTCAAGCGTTTTGGATGAGTCTGGCTCAATTTTGATGAAAAGTGAGTAGCTGTCGTCAAATAACACTGAAACTGATAGAAACATATGAAAAAGCATATACTGTGTGTGCCGTGACTCTCCTTGTACAGTCAAGCATTTTGGATGAGTCTGGCTCAATTCTGATGAAAAGTGACTAGTTTGTGTCGAATAACACTGAAACTGATAGAAACATATGAAAAAGCATATACTATGTGTGCCGTGACTATGCTAGTATAATAAAGCATTAGAAGTGAGTCTGGCTCAATTCTGATGAAAAGTGACTAGTTTGTGTGAAATAACCCTGAAATTGATAGAAACATATGAAAAAGCATTTACTGTGTGTGCCGTGACTCTGCTTGTACAGTCAAGCGTTTTGGATGAGTCTGGCTCAATTCTGATGAAAAGTGACTAGTTTGTGTGAAATAACCCTGAAATTGATAGAAACATATGAAAAAGCATATACTGTGTGTGCCGTGACTCTCCTTGTACAGTCAAGCATTTTGGATGAGTCTGGCTCAATTCTGATGAAAAGTGACTAGTTTGTGTCGAATAACACTGTAACTGATAGAAACATATGAAAAAGTATATAGTATGTGTGCCGTGACTCTGCTAGTACAATAAAGCATTAGGTGTGAGTCTGGCTCAATTCTGATGAAAAGTGACTAATTTGTCTGAAATAACCCTGAAATTGATAGAAACATATGAAAAAGCACATACTGTGTGTGCTGTGACTCTGCTTGTACAGTCAAGCGTTTTGGATGAGTCTGGCTCAATTCTGATGAAAAGTGACTAGTTGTTGTCAAATAACAATGAAATTGATAGAAACATATGAAAAAGCATATACTGTGTGTGCAGTGACTCTCCTTGTACAGTCAAGCATTTTGGATGAGTCTGGCTCAGTTCTGATGAAAAGTGACTAGTTTGTGTCAAATAACACTGAAACTGATAGAAACATATGAAAAAGCATATACTATGTGTGCCGTGACTCTGCTAGTACAGTCAAGCGTTTTGGATGAGTCTGGCTCAATTCTGATGAAAAGTGACTAGTTTGTGTCGAATAAAACTGAAACTGATAGAAACATATGAAAAAGCATATACTATGTGTGCCGTGACTCTGCTAGTATAATAAAGCATTAGGTGTGAGTCTGGCTCAATTCTGATGAAAAGTGACTAGTTTGTGTGAAATAACCCTGAAACTGATAGAAACATATGAAAAAGCATATACTGTGTGTGCCGTGACTCTCCTTGTACAGTCAAGCATTTTGGATGAGTCTGGCTCAATTCTGATGAAAAGTGACTAGTTTGTGTCAAATAACACTGAAACTGATAGAAACATATGGAAAGCATATACTATGTGTGCCGTGACTCTGCTAGTACAATAAAGCATTAGGTGTGAGTCTGGCTCAATTCTGATGAAAAGTGACTAGTTTGTGTCGAATAACACTGAAACTGATAGAAACATATGAAAAAGCATATACTATGTGTGCCGTGACTCTGCTAGTACAATAAAGCATTAGGTGTGAGTCTGGCTCAATTCTGATGAAAAGTGACTAGTTTGTCTGAAATAACCCTGAAATTGATAGAAACATATGAAAAAGCACATACTGTGTGTGCTGTGACTCTGCTTGTACAGTCAAGCGTTTTGGATGAGTCTGGCTCAATTCTGATGAAAAGTGACTAGTTGTTGTCAAATAACAATGAAATTGATAGAAACATATGAAAAAGCATATACTGTGTGTGCAGTGACTCTCCTTGTACAGTCAAGCATTTTGGATGAGTCTGGCTCAGTTCTGATGAAAAGTGACTAGTTTGTGTCAAATAACACTGAAACTGATAGAAACATATGAAAAAGCATATACTATGTGTGCCGTGACTCTGCTAGTACAGTCAAGCGTTTTGGATGAGTCTGGCTCAATTCTGATGAAAAGTGACTAGTTTGTGTCGAATAAAACTGAAACTGATAGAAACATATGGAAAGCATATACTATGTGTGCCGTGACTCTGCTAGTACAATAAAGCATTAGGTGTGAGTCTGGCTCAATTCTGATGAAAAGTGACTAGTTTGTGTCGAATAACACTGAAACTGATAGAAACATATGAAAAAGCATATACTATGTGTGCCATGACTCTGCTAGTATAATGAAGCATTAGGTGTGAGACTGGCTCAATTTTGATGAAAAGTGACTAGTTTGTGTCGAATAACATTGAAACTGATAGAAACATATGAAAAAGCATATACTGTGTGTGCCGTGACTCTGCTTGTACAGTCAAGCGTTTTGGATGAGTCTGGCTCAATTTTGATGAAAAGTGACTAGTTTGTGTCAAATAACACTGAAACTGATAGAAACATATGAAAAAGCATATACTGTGTGTGCCGAGACTCTGCTTGTACAGTCAAGCGTTTTGGATGAGTCTGGCTCAATTTTGATGAAAAGTGACTAGTTTGTGTCAAATAACACTGAAACTGATAGAAACATATGAAAAAGCATATACTGTGTGTGCCGTGACTCTGCTCGTACAGTCAAGCGTTTTGGATGAGTCTGGCTCAATTTTGATGAAAAGTGACTAGTTGTTGTCAAATAACACTGAAACTGATAGAAACATATGAAAAAGCATATACTGTGTGTGCCGTGACTCTCCTTGTACAGTCAAGAATTTTGGATGAGTCTGGCTCAATTCTGATGAAAAGTGATTAGTTTGTGTGAAATAACCCTGAAATTGATAGAAACATATGAAAAAGCATATACTGTGTGTGCCGTGACTCTGCTTGTACAGTCAAGCGTTTTGGATGAGTCTGGCTCAATTTTGATGAAAAGTGACTAGTTTGTGTCGAATAAAACTGAAACTGATAGAAACATATGAAAAAGCATATACTATGTGTGCCGTGACTCTGCTAGTATAATAAAGCATTAGGTGTGAGTCTGGCTCAATTCTGATGAAAAGTGACTAGTTTGTGTGAAATAACCCTGAAACTGATAGAAACATATGAAAAAGCATATACTGTGTGTGCCGTGACTCTCCTTGTACAGTCAAGCATTTTGGATGAGTCTGGCTCAATTCTGATGAAAAGTGACTAGTTTGTGTCAAATAACACTGAAACTGATAGAAACATATGGAAAGCATATACTATGTGTGCCGTGACTCTGCTAGTACAATAAAGCATTAGGTGTGAGTCTGGCTCAATTCTGATGAAAAGTGACTAGTTTGTGTCGAATAACACTGAAACTGATAGAAACATATGAAAAAGCATATACTATGTGTGCCGTGACTCTGCTAGTACAATAAAGCATTAGGTGTGAGTCTGGCTCAATTCTGATGAAAAGTGACTAGTTTGTCTGAAATAACCCTGAAATTGATAGAAACATATGAAAAAGCACATACTGTGTGTGCTGTGACTCTGCTTGTACAGTCAAGCGTTTTGGATGAGTCTGGCTCAATTCTGATGAAAAGTGACTAGTTGTTGTCAAATAACAATGAAATTGATAGAAACATATGAAAAAGCATATACTGTGTGTGCAGTGACTCTCCTTGTACAGTCAAGCATTTTGGATGAGTCTGGCTCAGTTCTGATGAAAAGTGACTAGTTTGTGTCAAATAACACTGAAACTGATAGAAACATATGAAAAAGCATATACTATGTGTGCCGTGACTCTGCTAGTACAGTCAAGCGTTTTGGATGAGTCTGGCTCAATTCTGATGAAAAGTGACTAGTTTGTGTCGAATAAAACTGAAACTGATAGAAACATATGGAAAGCATATACTATGTGTGCCGTGACTCTGCTAGTACAATAAAGCATTAGGTGTGAGTCTGGCTCAATTCTGATGAAAAGTGACTAGTTTGTGTCGAATAACACTGAAACTGATAGAAACATATGAAAAAGCATATACTATGTGTGCCATGACTCTGCTAGTATAATGAAGCATTAGGTGTGAGACTGGCTCAATTTTGATGAAAAGTGACTAGTTTGTGTCGAATAACATTGAAACTGATAGAAACATATGAAAAAGCATATACTGTGTGTGCCGTGACTCTGCTTGTACAGTCAAGCGTTTTGGATGAGTCTGGCTCAATTTTGATGAAAAGTGACTAGTTTGTGTCAAATAACACTGAAACTGATAGAAACATATGAAAAAGCATATACTGTGTGTGCCGTGACTCTGCTTGTACAGTCAAGCGTTTTGGATGAGTCTGGCTCAATTTTGATGAAAAGTGACTAGTTTGTGTCAAATAACACTGAAACTGATAGAAACATATGAAAAAGCATATACTGTGTGTGCCGTGACTCTGCTCGTACAGTCAAGCGTTTTGGATGAGTCTGGCTCAATTTTGATGAAAAGTGACTAGTTGTTGTCAAATAACACTGAAACTGATAGAAACATATGAAAAAGCATATACTGTGTGTGCCGTGACTCTCCTTGTACAGTCAAGAATTTTGGATGAGTCTGGCTCAATTCTGATGAAAAGTGATTAGTTTGTGTGAAATAACCCTGAAATTGATAGAAACATATGAAAAAGCATATACTGTGTGTGCCGTGACTCTGCTTGTACAGTCAAGCGTTTTGGATGAGTCTGGCTCAATTTTGATGAAAAGTGACTAGTTGTTGTCAAATAACACTGAAACTGATAGAAACATATGAAAAATCATATAGTATGTGTGCCGTGACTCTGCTAGTATAATAAAGCATTAGGTGTGAGTCTGGCTCAATTCTGATGAAAAGTGACTAGTTTGTGTGAAATAACCCTGAAATTGATAGAAACATATGAAAAAGCATATACTGTGTGTGCCGTGACTCTGCTCTTACAGTCAAGCGTTTTGGATGAGTCTGGCTCAATTCTGATGAAAAGTGACTAGTTTGTGTGAAATAACCCTGAAATTGATAGAAACATATGAAAAAGCATATACTGTGTGTGCCGTGACTCTGCTTATACAGTCAAGCGTTTTGGATGAGTCTGGCTCAATTTTCATGAAAAGTGACTAGTTGTTGTCAAATAACACTGAAACTGATAGAAACATATGAAAAAGCATATACTGTGTGTGCCGTGACTCTCCTTGTACAGTCAAGCATTTTGGATGAGTCTGGCTCAATTCTGATGAAAAGTGACTAGTTTGTGTCGAATAACACTGAAACTGATAGAAACATATGAAAAAGCATATACTATGTGTGCCGTGACTCTGCTAGTACAATAAAGCATTAGGTGTGAGTCTGGCTCAATTCTGATGAAAAGTGACTAGTTTGTGTGAAATAACCCTGAAATTGATAGAAACATATGAAAAAGCATATACTGTGTGTGCTGTGACTCTGCTTGTACAGTCAAGCGTTTTGGATGAGTCTGGCTCAATTCTGATGAAAAGTGACTAGTTGTTGTCAAATAACAATGAAATTGATAGAAACATATGAAAAAGCATATATTCTGTGTGCTGTGACTCTCCTTGTACAGTCAAGCGTTTTGGATGAGTATGGCTCAATTCTGATGAAAAGTGACTAGTTTGTGTCAAATAACACTGAAACTGATAGAAACATATGAAAAAGCATATACTATGTGTGCCGTGACTCTGCTAGTACAATAAAGCATTAGGTGTGAGTCTGGCTCAATTCTGATGAAAAGTGACTAGTTTGTGTGAAATAACCCTGAAATTGATAGAAACATATGAAAAAGCATATACTCTGTGTGCTGTGACTCTGCTTGTACAGTCAAGCGTTTTGGATGAGTCTGGCTCAATTTTGATGAAAAGTGACTAGTTTGTGTCAAATAACACTGAAACTGATAGAAACATATGAAAAAGCATATACTATGTGTGCCGTGACTCTGCTAGTATAATAAAGCATTAGGTGTGAGTCTGGCTCAATTCTGATGAAAAGTGACTAGTTTGTGTCAAATAACACTGAAACTGATAGAAACATATGAAAAAGCATATACTATGTGTGCCGTGACTCTGCTAGTATAATAAAGCATTAGGTGTGAGTCTGGCTCAATTCTGATGAAAAGTGACTAGTTTGTGTGAAATAACCCTGAAATTGATAGAAACAAATGAAAAAGCATATACTGTGTATGCCGTGACTCTGCTCTTACAGTCAAGCGTTTTGGATGAGTCTGGCTCAATTCTGATGAAAAGTGACTAGTTGTCAAATAACACTGAAACTGATAGAAACATATGAAAAAGCATATACTGTGTGTGCCGTGACTCTACTTGTACAGTCAAGCGTTTTGGATGAGTCTGGCTCAATTTTGATGAAAAGTGACTAGTTTGTGTGAAATAACCTTGATATTGATAGAAACATATGAAAAAGCATATACTGTGTGTGCCGTGACTCTGCTTGTACAGTCAAGCGTTTTGGATGAGTCTGGCTCAATTTTGATGAAAAGTGAGTAGCTGTTGTCAAATAACACTGAAACTGATAGAAACATATGAAAAAGCATATACTGTGTGTGCCGTGACTCTCCTTGTACAGTCAAGCATTTTGGATGAGTCTGGCTCAATTCTGATGAAAAGTGACTAGTTTGTGTCGAATAACACTGAAAGTGATAGAAACATATGAAAAAGCATATACTATGTGTGCCGTGACTCTGCTAGTATAATAAAGCATTAGGTGTGAGTCTGGCTCAATTCTGATGAAAAGTGACTAGTTTGTGTGAAATAACCCTGAAATTGATAGAAACATATGAAAAAGCATATACTGTGTGTGCCGTGACTCTGCTTATACAGTCAAGCGTTTTGGATGAGTCTGGCTCAATTTTCATGAAAAGTGACTAGTTGTTGTCAAATAACACTGAAACTGATAGAAACATATGAAAAAGCATATACTGTGTGTGCCGTGACTCTCCTTGTACAGTCAAGCATTTTGGATGAGTCTGGCTCAATTCTGATGAAAAGTGACTAGTTTGTGTCGAATAACACTGAAACTGATAGAAACATATGAAAAAGCATATACTATGTGTGCCGTGACTCTGCTAGTACAATAAAGCATTAGGTGTGAGTCTGGCTCAATTCTGATGAAAAGTGACTAGTTTGTGTGAAATAACCCTGAAATTGATAGAAACATATGAAAAAGCATATACTGTGTGTGCTGTGACTCTGCTTGTACAGTCAAGCGTTTTGGATGAGTCTGACTCAATTCTGATGAAAAGTGACTAGTTGTTGTCAAATAACAATGAAATTGATAGAAACATATGAAAAAGCATATACTATGTGTGCCGTGACTCTGCTAGTACAATAAAGCATTAGGTGTGAGTCTGGCTCAATTCTGATGAAAAGTGACTAGTTTGTGTGAAATAACCCTGAAATTGATAGAAACATATGAAAAAGCATATACTGTGTGTGCTGTGACTCTGCTTGTACAGTCAAGCGTTTTGGATGAGTCTGGCTCAATTTTGATGAAAAGTGACTAGTTTGTGTCAAATAACACTGAAACTGATAGAAACATATGAAAAAGCATATACTATGTGTGCCGTGACTCTGCTAGTATAATAAAGCATTAGGTGTGAGTCTGGCTCAATTCTGATGAAAAGTGACTAGTTTGTGTCGAATAAAACTGAAACTGATAGAAACATATGAAAAAGCATATACTATGTGTGCCGTGACTCTGCTAGTATAATAAAGCATTAGGTGTGAGTCTGGCTCAATTCTGATGAAAAGTGACTAGTTTGTGTGAAATAACCCTGAAACTGATAGAAACATACGAACAAGCATATACTGTGTGTGCCGTGACTCTCCTTGTACAGTCAAGCATTTTGGATGAGTCTGGCTCAATTCTGATGAAAAGTGACTAGTTTGTGTCAAATGACACTGAAACTGATAGAAACATATGGAAAGCATATACTATGTGTGCCGTGACTCTGCTAGTACAATAAAGCATTAGGTGTGAGTCTGGCTCAATTCTGATGAAAAGTGACTAGTTTGTGTCGAATAACACTGAAACTGATAGAAACATATGAAAAAGCATATACTATCTGTGCCGTGACTCTGCTTGTACAGTCAAGCGTTTTGGATGAGTCTGGCTCAATTCTGATGAAAAGTGACTAGTTGTTGTCAAATAACAATGAAATTGATAGAAACATATGAAAAAGCATATACTGTGTGTGCAGTGACTCTCCTTGTACAGTCAAGCATTTTGGATGAGTCTGGCTCAGTTCTGATGAA
Source organism: Thunnus thynnus (assembly GCF_963924715.1). NCBI lineage: Eukaryota > Metazoa > Chordata > Actinopteri > Scombriformes > Scombridae > Thunnus > Thunnus thynnus. Next base: position 9,002,557 of record NC_089518.1, read on the forward strand.
AAGTGACTAGTTTGTGTCAAATAACACTGAAACTGATAGAAACATATGAAAAAGCATATACTATGTGTGCCGTGACTCTGCTAGTACAGTCAAGCGTTTTGGATGAGTCTGGCTCAATTCTGATGAAAAGTGACTAGTTTGTGTCGAATAAAACTGAAACTGATAGAAACATATGGAAAGCATATACTATGTGTGCCGTGACTCTGCTAGTACAATAAAGCATTAGGTGTGAGTCTGGCTCAATTCTGATGAAAAGTGACTAGTTTGTGTCGAATAACACTGAAACTGATAGAAACATATGAAAAAGCATATACTATGTGTGCCGTGACTCTGCTAGTATAATGAAGCATTAGGTGTGAGACTGGCTCAATTTTGATGAAAAGTGACTAGTTTGTGTCAAATAACACTGAAACTGATAGAAACATATGAAAAAGCATATACTGTGTGTGCCGTGACTCTGCTTGTACAGTCAAGCGTTTTGGATGAGTCTGGCTCAATTTTGATGAAAAGTGACTAGTTTGTGTCAAATAACACTGAAACTGATAGAAACATATGAAAAAGCATATACTGTGTGTGCCGTGACTCTGCTCGTACAGTCAAGCGTTTTGGATGAGTCTGGCTCAATTTTGATGAAAAGTGACTAGTTGTTGTCAAATAACACTGAAACTGATAGAAACATATGAAAAAGCATATACTGTGTGTGCCGTGACTCTCCTTGTACAGTCAAGAATTTTGGATGAGTCTGGCTCAATTCTGATGAAAAGTGATTAGTTTGTGTGAAATAACCCTGAAATTGATAGAAACATATGAAAAAGCATATACTGTGTGTGCCGTGACTCTGCTTGTACAGTCAAGCGTTTTGGATGAGTCTGGCTCAATTTTGATGAAAAGTGACTAGTTGTTGTCAAATAACACTGAAACTGATAGAAACATATGAAAAATCATATAGTATGTGTGCCGTGACTCTGCTAGTATAATAAAGCATTAGGTGTGAGTCTGGCTCAATTCTGATGAAAAGTGACTAGTTTGTGTGAAATAACCCTGAAATTGATAGAAACATATGAAAAAGCATATACTGTGTGTGCCGTGACTCTGCTCTTACAGTCAAGCGTTTTGGATGAGTCTGGCTCAATTCTGATGAAAAGTGACTAGTTTGTGTGAAATAACCTTGATATTGATAGAAACATATGAAAAAGCATATACTGTGTGTGCCGTGACTCTGCTTGTACAGTCAAGCGTTTTGGATGAGTCTGGCTCAATTTTGATGAAAAGTGAGTAGCTGTTGTTAAATAACACTGAAACTGATAGAAACATATGAAAAAGCATATACTGTGTGTGCCGTGACTCTCCTTGTACAGTCAAGCATTTTGGATGAGTCTGGCTCAATTCTGATGAAAAGTGACTAGTTTGTGTCGAATAACACTGAAACTGATAGAAACATATGAAAAAGCATATACTATGTGTGCCGTGACTCTGCTAGTATAATAAAGCATTAGGTGTGAGTCTGGCTCAATTCTGATGAAAAGTGACTAGTTTGTGTGAAATAACCCTGAAATTGATAGAAACATATGAAAAAGCATATACTGTGTGTGCCGTGACTCTGCTTATACAGTCAAGCGTTTTGGATGAGTCTGGCTCAATTTCCATGAAAAGTGACTAGTTGTTGTCAAATAACACTGAAACTGATAGAAACATATGAAAAAGCATATACTGTGTGTGCCGTGACTCTCCTTGTACAGTCAAGCATTTTGGATGAGTCTGGCTCAATTCTGATGAAAAGTGACTAGTTTGTGTCGAATAACACTGAAACTGATAGAAACATATGAAAAAGCATATACTATGTGTGCCGTGACTCTGCTAGTACAATAAAGCATTAGGTGTGAGTCTGGCTCAATTCTGATGAAAAGTGACTAGTTTGTGTGAAATAACCCTGAAATTGATAGAAACATATGAAAAAGCATATACTGTGTGTGCCGTGACTCTGCTTATACAGTCAAGCGTTTTGGATGAGTCTGGCTCAATTTTCATGAAAAGTGACTAGTTGTTGTCAAATAACACTGAAACTGATAGAAACATATGAAAAAGCATATACTGTGTGTGCTGTGACTCTGCTTGTACAGTCAAGCGTTTTGGATGAGTCTGGCTCAGTTCTGATGAAAAGTGACTAGTTGTTGTCAAATAACAATGAAATTGATAGAAACATATGAAAAAGCATATATTCTGTGTGCTGTGACTCTCCTTGTACAGTCAAGCGTTTTGGATGAGTATGGCTCAATTCTGATGAAAAGTGACTAGTTTGTGTCAAATAACACTGAAACTGATAGAAACATATGAAAAAGCATATACTATGTGTGCCGTGACTCTGCTAGTACAATAAAGCATTAGGTGTGAGTCTGGCTCAATTCTGATGAAAAGTGACTAGTTTGTGTGAAATAACCCTGAAATTGATAGAAACATATGAAAAAGCATATACTGTGTGTGCTGTGACTCTGCTTGTACAGTCAAGCGTTTTGGATGAGTCTGGCTCAATTTTGATGAAAAGTGACTAGTTTGTGTCAAATAACACTGAAACTGATAGAAACATATGAAAAAGCATATACTATGTGTGCCGTGACTCTGCTAGTATAATAAAGCATTAGGTGTGAGTCTGGCTCAATTCTGATGAAAAGTGACTAGTTTGTGTCGAATAACCCTGAAACTGATAGAAACATATGAAAAAGCATATACTATGTGTGCCGTGACTCTGCTAGTATAATAAAGCATTAGGTGTGAGTCTGGCTCAATTCTGATGAAAAGTGACTAGTTTGTGTGAAATAACCCTGAAATTGATAGAAACAAATGAAAAAGCATATACTGTGTATGCCGTGACTCTGCTCTTACAGTCAAGCGTTTTGGATGAGTCTGGCTCAATTCTGATGAAAAGTGACTAGTTGTCAAATAACACTGAAACTGATAGAAACATATGAAAAAGCATATACTGTGTGTGCCGTGACTCTACTTGTACAGTCAAGCGTTTTGGATGAGTCTGGCTCAATTTTGATGAAAAGTGACTAGTTTGTGTGAAATAACCTTGATATTGATAGAAACATATGAAAAAGCATATACTGTGTGTGCCGTGACTCTGCTTGTACAGTCAAGCGTTTTGGATGAGTCTGGCTCAATTTTGATGAAAAGTGAGTAGCTGTTGTCAAATAACACTGAAACTGATAGAAACATATGAAAAAGCATATACTGTGTGTGCCGTGACTCTCCTTGTACAGTCAAGCATTTTGGATGAGTCTGGCTCAATTCTGATGAAAAGTGACTAGTTTGTGTCGAATAACACTGAAACTGATAGAAACATATGAAAAAGCATATACTATGTGTGCCGTGACTCTGCTAGTATAATAAAGCATTAGGTGTGAGTCTGGCTCAATTCTGATGAAAAGTGACTAGTTTGTGTGAAATAACCCTGAAATTGATAGAAACATATGAAAAAGCATATACTGTGTGTGCCGTGACTCTGCTTATACAGTCAAGCGTTTTGGATGAGTCTGGCTCAATTTTCATGAAAAGTGACTAGTTGTTGTCAAATAACACTGAAACTGATAGAAACATATGAAAAAGCATATACTGTGTGTGCCGTGACTCTCCTTGTACAGTCAAGAATTTTGGATGAGTCTGGCTCAATTCTGATGAAAAGTGACTAGTTTGTGTCGAATAACACTGAAACTGATAGAAACATATGAAAAAGCATATACTATGTGTGCCGTGACTCTGCTAGTACAATAAAGCATTAGGTGTGAGTCTGGCTCAATTCTGATGAAAAGTGACTAGTTTGTGTGAAATAACCCTGAAATTGATAGAAACATATGAAAAAGCATATACTGTGTGTGCTGTGACTCTGCTTGTACAGTCAAGCGTTTTGGATGAGTCTGGCTCAATTCTGATGAAAAGTGACTAGTTGTTGTCAAATAACAATGAAATTGATAGAAACATATGAAAAAGCATATATTCTGTGTGCTGTGACTCTCCTTGTACAGTCAAGCGTTTTGGATGAGTATGGCTCAATTCTGATGAAAAGTGACTAGTTTGTGTCAAATAACACTGAAACTGATAGAAACATATGAAAAAGCATATACTATGTGTGCCGTGACTCTGCTAGTACAATAAAGCATTAGGTGTGAGTCTGGCTCAATTCTGATGAAAAGTGACTAGTTTGTGTGAAATAACCCTGAAATTGATAGAAACATATGAAAAAGCATATACTGTGTGTGCTGTGACTCTGCTTGTACAGTCAAGCGTTTTGGATGAGTCTGGCTCAATTTTGATGAAAAGTGACTAGTTTGTGTCGAATAACACTGAAACTGATAGAAACATATGAAAAAGCATATACTATGTGTGCCGTGACTCTGCTAGTATAATAAAGCATTAGGTGTGAGTCTGGCTCAATTCTGATGAAAAGTGACTAGTTTGTGTGAAATAACCCTGAAATTGATAGAAACAAATGAAAAAGCATATACTGTGTATGCCGTGACTCTGTTCTTACAGTCAAGCGTTTTGGATGAGTCTGGCTCAATTCTGATGAAAAGTGACTAGTTGTCAAATAACACTGAAACTGATAGAAACATATGAAAAAGCATATACTGTGTGTGCCGTGACTCTACTTGTACAGTCAAGCGTTTTGGATGAGTCTGGCTCAATTTTGATGAAAAGTGACTAGTTTGTGTGAAATAACCTTGATATTGATAGAAACATATGAAAAAGCATATACTGTGTGTGCCGTGACTCTGCTTGTACAGTCAAGCGTTTTGGATGAGTCTGGCTCAATTTTGATGAAAAGTGAGTAGCTGTTGTCAAATAACACTGAAACTGATAGAAACATATGAAAAAGCATATACTGTGTGTGCCGTGACTCTCCTTGTACAGTCAAGCGTTTTGGATGAGTCTGGCTCAATTCTGATGAAAAGTGACTAGTTTGTGTCGAATAACACTGAAACTGATAGAAACATATGAAAAAGCATATACTATGTGTGCCGTGACTCTGCTAGTATAATAAAGCATTAGGTGTGAGTCTGGCTCAATTCTGATGAAAAGTGACTAGTTTGTGTGAAATAACCCTGAAATTGATAGAAACATATGAAAAAGCATATACTGTGTGTGCCGTGACTCTGCTTATACAGTCAAGCGTTTTGGATGAGTCTGGCTCAATTTTCATGAAAAGTGACTAGTTGTTGTCAAATAACACTGAAACTGATAGAAACATATGAAAAAGCATATACTATCTGTGCCGTGACTCTGCTAGTACAATAAAGCATTAGGTGTGAGTCTGGCTCAATTCTGATGAAAAGTGACTAGTTTGTGTCGAATAACACTGAAACTGATAGAAACATATGAAAAAGCATATACTGTGTGTGCCGTGACTCTCCTTGTACAATCAAGCATTTTGGATGAGTCTGGCTCAATTCTGATGAAAAGTGACTAGTTTGTGTCAAATAACACTGAAACTGATAGAAACATATGAAAAAGCATATACTGTGTGTGCCGTGACTCTGCTCGTACAGTCAAGCGTTTTGGATGAGTCTGGCTCAATTTTGATGAAAAGTGACTAGTTGTTGTCAAATAACACTGAAACTGATAGAAACATATGAAAAAGCATATACTGTGTGTGCCGTGACTCTCCTTGTACAGTCAAGAATTTTGGATGAGTCTGGCTCAATTCTGATGAAAAGTGATTAGTTTGTGTGAAATAACCCTGAAATTGATAGAAACATATGAAAAAGCATATACTGTGTGTGCCGTGACTCTCCTTGTACAGTCAAGCGTTTTGGATGAGTCTGGCTCAATTTTGATGAAAAGTGACTAGTTGTTGTCAAATAACACTGAAACTGATAGAAACATATGAAAAATCATATAGTATGTGTGCCGTGACTCTGCTAGTATAATAAAGCATTAGGTGTGAGTCTGGCTCAATTCTGATGAAAAGTGACTAGTTTGTGTGAAATAACCCTGAAATTGATAGAAACATATGAAAAAGCATATACTGTGTGTGCCGTGACTCTCCTTGTACAGTCAAGCATTTTGGATGAGTCTGGCTCAATTCTGATGAAAAGTGACTAGTTTGTGTCGAATAACACTGAAACTGATAGAAACATATGAAAAAGCATATACTATGTGTGCCGTGACTCTGCTAGTATAATAAAGCATTAGGTGTGAGTCTGGCTCAATTCTGATGAAAAGTGACTAGTTTGTGTGAAATAACCCTGAAATTGATAGAAACATATGAAAAAGCATATACTGTGTGTGCCGTGACTCTGCTTATACAGTCAAGCGTTTTGGATGAGTCTGGCTCAATTTTCATGAAAAGTGACTAGTTGTTGTCAAATAACAATGAAATTGATAGAAACATATGAAAAAGCATATATTCTGTGTGCTGTGACTCTCCTTGTACAGTCAAGCGTTTTGGATGAGTATGGCTCAATTCTGATGAAAAGTGACTAGTTTGTGTCAAATAACACTGAAACTGATAGAAACATATGAAAAAGCATATACTATGTGTGCCGTGACTCTGCTAGTACAATAAAGCATTAGGTGTGAGTCTGGCTCAATTCTGATGAAAAGTGACTAGTTTGTGTGTAATAACCCTGAAATTGATAGAAACATATGAAAAAGCATATACTGTGTGTGCTGTGACTCTGCTTGTACAGTCAAGCGTTTTGGATGAGTCTGGCTCAATTTTGATGAAAAGTGACTAGTTTGTGTCAAATAACACTGAAACTGATAGAAACATATGAAAAAGCATATACTATGTGTGCCGTGACTCTGCTAGTATAATAAAGCATTAGATGTGAGTCTGGCTCAATTCTGATGAAAAGTGACTAGTTTGTGTGAAATAACCCTGAAATTGATAGAAACAAATGAAAAAGCATATACTGTGTATGCCGTGACTCTGCTCTTACAGTCAAGCGTTTTGGATGAGTCTGGCTCAATTCTGATGAAAAGTGACTAGTTTGTGTGAAATAACCCTGAAATTGATAGAAACATATGAAAAAGCATATACTGTGTGTGCTGTGACTCTGCTTGTACAGTCAAGCGTTTTGGATGAGTCTGGCTCAATTTTGATGAAAAGTGACTAGTTTGTGTCAAATAACACTGAAACTGATAGAAACATATGAAAAAGCATATACTATGTGTGCCGTGACTCTGCTAGTATAATAAAGCATTAGATGTGAGTCTGGCTCAATTCTGATGAAAAGTGACTAGTTTGTGTGAAATAACCCTGAAATTGATAGAAACAAATGAAAAAGCATATACTGTGTATGCCGTGACTCTGCTCTTACAGTCAAGCGTTTTGGATGAGTCTGGCTCAATTCTGATGAAAAGTGACTAGTTGTCAAATAACACTGAAACTGATAGAAACATATGAAAAAGCATATACTGTGTGTGCCGTGACTCTACTTGTACAGTCAAGCGTTTTGGATGAGTCTGGCTCAATTCTGATGAAAAGTGACTAGTTTGTGTCAAATAACACTGAAACTGATAGAAACATATGAAAAAGCATATACTATGTGTGCCGTGACTCTGCTAGTATAATAAAGCATTAGGTGTGAGTCTGGCTCAATTCTGATGAAAAGTGACTAGTTTGTGTCGAATAACACTGAAACTGATAGAAACATATGAAAAAGCATATACTGTGTGTGCCGTGACTCTGCTTGTACAGTCAAGAGTTTTGGATGAGTCTGGCTCAATTCTGATGAAAAGTGACTAGTTTGTGTGAAATAACCCTGAAATTGATAGAAACATATGAAAAAGCATATACTGTGTGTGCCGTGACTCTGCTTGTACAGTCAAGCGTTTTGGATGAGTCTGGCTCAATTTTGATGAAAAGTGACTAGTTTGTGTGAAATAACCTTGATATTGATAGAAACATATGAAAAAGCATATACTGTGTGTGCCGTGAATCTGCTTGTACAGTCAAGCGTTTTGGATGAGTCTGGCTCAATTTTGATGAAAAGTGAGTAGCTGTTGTCAAATAACACTGAAACTGATAGAAACATATGAAAAAGCATATACTGTGTGTGCCGTGACTCTCCTTGTACAGTCAAGCATTTTGGATGAGTCTGGCTCAATTCTGATGAAAAGTGACTAGTTTGTGTCGAATAACACTGAAACTGATAGAAACATATGAAAAAGCATATACTATGTGTGCCGTGACTCTGCTAGTATAATAAAGCATTAGGTGTGAGTCTGGCTCAATTCTGATGAAAAGTGACTAGTTTGTGTGAAATAACCCTGAAATTGATAGAAACATATGAAAAAGCATATACTGTGTGTGCCGTGACTCTGCTTATACAGTCAAGCGTTTTGGATGAGTCTGGCTCAATTTTCATGAAAAGTGACTAGTTGTTGTCAAATAACACTGAAACTGATAGAAACATATGAAAAAGCATATACTATCTGTGCCGTGACTCTGCTAGTACAATAAAGCATTAGGTGTGAGTCTGGCTCAATTCTGATGAAAAGTGACTAGTTTGTGTCGAATAACACTGAAACTGATAGAAACATATGAAAAAGCATATACTGTGTGTGCCGTGACTCTCCTTGTACAATCAAGCATTTTGGATGAGTCTGGCTCAATTCTGATGAAAAGTGACTAGTTTGTGTCAAATAACACTGAAACTGATAGAAACATATGAAAAAGCATATACTGTGTGTGCCGTGACTCTGCTCGTACAGTCAAGCGTTTTGGATGAGTCTGGCTCAATTTTGATGAAAAGTGACTAGTTGTTGTCAAATAACACTGAAACTGATAGAAACATATGAAAAAGCATATACTGTGTGTGCCGTGACTCTCCTTGTACAGTCAAGCGTTTTGGATGAGTCTGGCTCAATTTTGATGAAAAGTGACTAGTTGTTGTCAAATAACACTGAAACTGATAGAAACATATGAAAAATCATATAGTATGTGTGCCGTGACTCTGCTAGTATAATAAAGCATTAGGTGTGAGTCTGGCTCAATTCTGATGAAAAGTGACTAGTTTGTGTGAAATAACCCTGAAATTGATAGAAACATATGAAAAAGCATATACTGTGTGTGCCGTGACTCTCCTTGTACAGTCAAGCATTTTGGATGAGTCTGGCTCAATTCTGATGAAAAGTGACTAGTTTGTGTCGAATAACACTGAAACTGATAGAAACATATGAAAAAGCATATACTATGTGTGCCGTGACTCTGCTAGTATAATAAAGCATTAGGTGTGAGTCTGGCTCAATTCTGATGAAAAGTGACTAGTTTGTGTGAAATAACCCTGAAATTGATAGAAACATATGAAAAAGCATATACTGTGTGTGCCGTGACTCTGCTTATACAGTCAAGCGTTTTGGATGAGTCTGGCTCAATTTTCATGAAAAGTGACTAGTTGTTGTCAAATAACAATGAAATTGATAGAAACATATGAAAAAGCATATATTCTGTGTGCTGTGACTCTCCTTGTACAGTCAAGCGTTTTGGATGAGTATGGCTCAATTCTGATGAAAAGTGACTAGTTTGTGTCAAATAACACTGAAACTGATAGAAACATATGAAAAAGCATATACTATGTGTGCCGTGACTCTGCTAGTACAATAAAGCATTAGGTGTGAGTCTGGCTCAATTCTGATGAAAAGTGACTAGTTTGTGTGTAATAACCCTGAAATTGATAGAAACATATGAAAAAGCATATACTGTGTGTGCTGTGACTCTGCTTGTACAGTCAAGCGTTTTGGATGAGTCTGGCTCAATTTTGATGAAAAGTGACTAGTTTGTGTCAAATAACACTGAAACTGATAGAAACATATGAAAAAGCATATACTATGTGTGCCGTGACTCTGCTAGTATAATAAAGCATTAGATGTGAGTCTGGCTCAATTCTGATGAAAAGTGACTAGTTTGTGTGAAATAACCCTGAAATTGATAGAAACAAATGAAAAAGCATATACTGTGTATGCCGTGACTCTGCTCTTACAGTCAAGCGTTTTGGATGAGTCTGGCTCAATTCTGATGAAAAGTGACTAGTTGTCAAATAACACTGAAACTGATAGAAACATATGAAAAAGCATATACTGTGTGTGCCGTGACTCTACTTGTACAGTCAAGCGTTTTGGATGAGTCTGGCTCAATTCTGATGAAAAGTGACTAGTTTGTGTCAAATAACACTGAAACTGATAGAAACATATGAAAAAGCATATACTATGTGTGCCGTGACTCTGCTAGTATAATAAAGCATTAGGTGTGAGTCTGGCTCAATTCTGATGAAAAGTGACTAGTTTGTGTCGAATAACACTGAAACTGATAGAAACATATGAAAAAGCATATACTATGTGTGCCGTGACTCTGCTAGTATAATAAAGCATTAGGTGTGAGTCTGGCTCAATTCTGATGAAAAGTGACTAGTTTGTGTGAAATAACCCTGAAATTGATAGAAACATATGAAAAAGCATATACTGTGTGTGCCGTGACTCTGCTTATACAGTCAAGCGTTTTGGATGAGTCTGGCTCAATTTTCATGAAAAGTGACTAGTTGTTGTCAAATAACACTGAAACTGATAGAAACATATGAAAAAGCATATACTGTGTGTGCCGTGACTCTCCTTGTACAGTCAAGCATTTTGGATGAGTCTGGCTCAATTCTGATGAAAAGTGACTAGTTTGTGTCGAATAACAATGAAATTGATAGAAACATATGAAAAAGCATATATTCTGTGTGCTGTGACTCTCCTTGTACAGTCAAGCGTTTTGGATGAGTATGGCTCAATTCTGATGAAAAGTGACTAGTTTGTGTCAAATAACACTGAAACTGATAGAAACATATGAAAAAGCATATACTATGTGTGCCGTGACTCTGCTAGTACAATAAAGCATTAGGTGTGAGTCTGGCTCAATTCTGATGAAAAGTGACTAGTTTGTGTGAAATAACCCTGAAATTGATAGAAACATATGAAAAAGCATATACTGTGTGTGCTGTGACTCTGCTTGTACAGTCAAGCGTTTTGGATGAGTCTGGCTCAATTTTGATGAAAAGTGACTAGTTTGTGTCAAATAACACTGAAACTGATAGAAACATATGAAAAAGCATATACTATGTGTGCCGTGACTCTGCTAGTATAATAAAGCATTAGGTGTGAGTCTGGCTCAATTCTGATGAAAAGTGACTAGTTTGTGTCGAATAACCCTGAAACTGATAGAAACATATGAAAAAGCATATACTATGTGTGCCGTGACTCTGCTAGTATAATAAAGCATTAGGTGTGAGTCTGGCTCAATTCTGATGAAAAGTGACTAGTTTGTGTGAAATAACCCTGAAATTGATAGAAACATATGAAAAAGCATATACTGTGTGTGCCGTGACTCTGCTCTTACAGTCAAGCGTTTTGGATGAGTCTGGCTCAATTCTGATGAAAAGTGACTAGTTTGTGTGAAATAACCCTGATATTGATAGAAACATATGAAAAAGCATATACTGTGTGTGCCGTGACTCTGCTTGTACAGTCAAGCGTTTTGGATGAGTCTGGCTCAATTTTGATGAAAAGTGAGTAGCTGTTGTCAAATAACACTGAAACTGATAGAAACATATGAAAAAGCATATACTGTGTGTGCCGTGACTCTCCTTGTACAGTCAAGCATTTTGGATGAGTCTGGCTCAATTCTGATGAAAAGTGACTAGTTTGTGTCGAATAACACTGAAACTGATAGAAACATATGAAAAAGCATATACTATGTGTGCCGTGACTCTGCTAGTATAATAAAGCATTAGGTGTGAGTCTGGCTCAATTCTGATGAAAAGTGACTAGTTTGTGTAAAATAACCCTGAAATTGATAGAAACATATGAAAAAGCATTTACTGTGTGTGCAGTAACTCTGCTTATACAGTCAAGCGTTTTGGATGAGTCTGGCTCAATTCTGATGAAAAGTGACTAGTTGTTGTCAAATAACACTGAAACTGATAGAAACATATGAAAAAGCATATACTGTGTGTGCCGTGACTCTCCTTGTACAGTCAAGCATTTTGGATGAGTCTGGCTCAATTCTGATGAAAAGTGACTAGTTTGTGTCGAATAACACTGAAACTGATAGAAACATATGAAAAAGCATATACTATGTGTGCCGTGACTCTGCTAGTACAATAAAGCATTAGGTGTGAGTCTGGCTCAATTCTGATGAAAAGTGACTAGTTTGTGTGAAATAACCCTGAAATTGATAGAAACATATGAAAAAGCATATACTGTGTGTGCTGTGACTCTGCTTGTACAGTCAAGCGTTTTGGATGAGTCTGGCTCAATTCTGATGAAAAGTGACTAGTTGTTGTCAAATAACAATGAAATTGATAGAAACATATGAAAAAGCATATACTATGTGTGCCGTGACTCTGCTAGTATAATAAAGCATTAGGTGTGAGTCTGGCTCAATTCTGATGAAAAGTGACTAGTTTGTGTCGAATAACCCTGAAACTGATAGAAACATATGAAAAAGCATATACTATGTGTGCCGTGACTCTGCTAGTATAATAAAGCATTAGGTGTGAGTCTGGCTCAATTCTGATGAAAAGTGACTAGTTTGTGTGAAATAACCCTGAAATTGATAGAAACATATGAAAAAGGATATACTGTGTGTGCCGTGACTCTGCTTGTACAGTCAAGCGTTTTGGATGAGTCTGGCTCAATTCTGATGAAAAGTGACTAGTTGTTGTCAAATAACACTGAAACTGATAGAAACATATGAAAAAGCATATACTGTGTGTGCCGTGACTCTAATTGTACAGTCAAGCGTTTTGGATGAGTCTGGCTCAATTTTGATGAAAAGTGATTAGTTTGTGTCAAATAAAACTGAAACTGATAGAAACATATGAAAAAGCATATACTGTGTGTGCTGTGACTCTGCTTGTACAGTCAAGCGTTTTGGATGAGTCTGGCTCAATTCTGATGAAAAGTGACTAGTTTGTGTCAAATAACACTGAAACTGATAGAAACATATGGAAATCATATACTATGTGTGCCGTGACTCTGCTAGTACAATAAAGCATTAGGTGTGAGTCTGGCTCAATTCTGATGAAAAGTGACTAGTTTGTGTCGAATAACACTGAAACTGATAGAAACATATGAAAAAGCATATACTGTGTGTGCCGTGACTCTGCTTGTACAGTCAAGCGTTTTGGATGAGTCTGGCTCAATTCTGATGAAAAGTGACTAGTTTGTGTCAAATAACACTGAAACTGATAGAAACATATGAAAAAGCATATACTATGTGTGCCGTGACTCTGCTAGTATAATAAAGCATTCGGTGTGAGTCTGGCTCAATTCTGATGAAAAGTGACTAGTTTGTGTGAAATAACCCTGAAATTGATAGAAACATATGAAAAAGCATATACTGTGTGTGCCGTGACTCTGCTCTTACAGTCAAGCGTTTTGGATGAGTCTGGCTCAATTCTGATGAAAAGTGACTAGTTTGTGTGAAATAACCTTGATATTGATAGAAACATATGAAAAAGCATATACTGTGTGTGCCGTGACTCTGCTTGTACAGTCAAGCGTTTTGGATGAGTCTGGCTCAATTTTGATGAAAAGTGAGTAGTTGTTGTCAAATAACACTGAAACTGATAGAAACATATGAAAAAGCATATACTGTGTGTGCCGTGACTCTCCTTGTACAGTCAAGCATTTTGGATGAGTCTGGCTCAATTCTGATGAAAAGTGACTAGTTTGTGTCGAATAACACTGAAACTGATAGAAACATATGAAAAAGCATATACTATGTGTGCCGTGACTCTGCTAGTATAATAAAGCATTAGGTGTGAGTCTGGCTCAATTCTGATGAAAAGTGACTAGTTTGTGTGAAATAACCCTGAAATTGATAGAAACATATGAAAAAGCATATACTGTGTGTGCCGTGACTCTGCTTATACAGTCAAGCGTTTTGGATGAGTCTGGCTCAATTTTCATGAAAAGTGACTAGTTGTTGTCAAATAACACTGAAACTGATAGAAACATATGAAAAAGCATATACTGTGTGTGCCGTGACTCTCCTTGTACAGTCAAGCATTTTGGATGAGTCTGGCTCAATTCTGATGAAAAGTGACTAGTTTGTGTCGAATAACACTGAAACTGATAGAAACATATGAAAAAGCATATACTATGTGTGCCGTGACTCTGCTAGTACAATAAAGCATTAGGTGTGAGTCTGGCTCAATTCTGATGAAAAGTGACTAGTTTGTGTGAAATAACCCTGAAATTGATAGAAACATATGAAAAAGCATATACTGTGTGTGCTGTGACTCTGCTTGTACAGTCAAGCGTTTTGGATGAGTCTGGCTCAATTCTGATGAAAAGTGACTAGTTGTTGTCAAATAACAATGAAATTGATAGAAACATATGAAAAAGCATATATTCTGTGTGCTGTGACTCTCCTTGTACAGTCAAGCGTTTTGGATGAGTATGGCTCAATTCTGATGAAAAGTGACTAGTTTGTGTCAAATAACACTGAAACTGATAGAAACATATGAAAAAGCATATACTATGTGTGCCGTGACTCTGCTTGTACAGTCAAGCGTTTTGGATGAGTCTGGCTCAATTTTGATGAAAAGTGACTAGTTTGTGTCAAATAACACTGAAACTGATAGAAACATATGAAAAAGCATATACTATGTGTGCCGTGACTCTGCTAGTATAATAAAGCATTAGGTGTGAGTCTGGCTCAATTCTGATGAAAAGTGACTAGTTTGTGTCGAATAACCCTGAAACTGATAGAAACATATGAAAAAGCATATACTATGTGTGCCGTGACTCTGCTAGTATAATAAAGCATTAGGTGTGAGTCTGGCTCAATTCTGATGAAAAGTGACTAGTTTGTGTGAAATAACCCTGAAATTGATAGAAACAAATGAAAAAGCATATACTGTGTATGTCGTGACTCTGCTCTTACAGTCAAGCGTTTTGGATGAGTCTGGCTCAATTCTGATGAAAAGTGACTAGTTGTTGTCAAATAACACTGAAACTGATAGAAACATATGAAAAAGCATATACTGTGTGTGCCGTGACTCTACTTGTACAGTCAAGCGTTTTCGATGAGTCTGGCTCAATTTTGATGAAAAGTGATTAGTTTGTGTCAAATAAAACTGAAACTGATAGAAACATATGAAAAAGCATATACTGTGTGTGCTGTGACTCTCCTTGTACAGTCAAGCATTTTGGATGAGTCTGGCTCAATTCTGATGAAAAGTGACTAGTTTGTGTCAAATAACACTGAAACTGATAGAAACATATGGAAATCATATACTATGTGTGCCGTGACTCTGCTAGTACAATAAAGCATTAGGTGTGAGTCTGGCTCAATTCTGATGAAAAGTGACTAGTTTGTGTCGAATAACACTGAAACTGATAGAAACATATGAAAAAGCATATACTGTGTCTGCCGTGACTCTGCTTGTACAGTCAAGCGTTTTGGATGAGTCTGGCTCAATTCTGATGAAAAGTGACTAGTTTGTGTCAAATAACACTGAAACTGATAGAAACATATGAAAAAGCATATGCTATGTGTGCCGTTACTCTGCTAGTATAATAAAGCATTAGGTGTGAGTCTGGCTCAATTCTGATGAAAAGTGACTAGTTTGTGTCGAATAACACTGAAACTGATAGAAACATATGAAAAAGCATATACTGTGTGTGCCGTGACTCTGCTTGTACAGTCAAGCGTTTTGGATGAGTCTGGCTCAATTCTGATGAAAAGTGACTAGTTTGTGTGAAATAACCCTGAAATTGATAGAAACATATGAAAAAGCATATACTGTGTGTGCCGTGACTCTGCTTGTACAGTCAAGCGTTTTGGATGAGTCTGGCTCAATTTTGATGAAAAGTGAGTAGCTGTTGTCATATAACACTGAAACTGATAGAAACATATGAAAAAGCATATACTGTGTGTGCCGTGACTCTCCTTGTACAGTCAAGAATTTTGGATGAGTCTGGCTCAATTCTGATGAAAAGTGACTAGTTGGTGTCGAATAACCCTGAAACTGATAGAAACATATGAAAAAGCATATACTATGTGTGCCGTGACTCTGCTAGTATAATAAAGCATTAGGTGTGAGTCTGGCTCAATTCTGATGAAAAGTGACTAGTTTGTGTAAAATAACCCTGAAATTGATAGAAACAAATGAAAAAGCATATACTGTGTATGCCGTGACTCTGCTCTTACAGTCAAGCGTTTTGGATGAGTCTGGCTCAATTCTGATGAAAAGTGACTAGTTGTTGTCAAATAACACTGAAACTGATAGAAACATGTGAAAAAGCATATACTGTGTGTGCCGTGACTCTACTTGTACAGTCAAGCGTTTTGGATGAGTCTGGCTCAATTTTGATGAAAAGTGATTAGTTTGTGTCAAATAACACTGAAACTGATAGAAACATATGAAAAAGCATATACTATGTGTGCCGTGACTCTGCTAGTACAATAAAGCATTAGGTGTGAGTCTGGCTCAATTCTGATGAAAAGTGACTAGTTTGTGTGAAATAACCCTGAAATTGATAGAAACATATGAAAAAGCATATACTGTGTGTGCTGTGACTCTGCTTGTACAGTCAAGCGTTTTGGATGAGTCTGGCTCAATTCTGATGAAAAGTGACTAGTTGTTGTCAAATAACAATGAAATTGATAGAAACATATGAAAAAGCATATATTCTGTGTGCTGTGACTCTCCTTGTACAGTCAAGCGTTTTGGATGAGTATGGCTCAATTCTGATGAAAAGTGACTAGTTTGTGTCAAATAACACTGAAACTGATAGAAACATATGAAAAAGCATATACTATGTGTGCCGTGACTCTACTTGTACAGTCAAGCGTTTTGGATGAGTCTGGCTCAATTCTGATGAAAAGTGACTAGTTTGTGTCGAATAACACTGAAACTGATAGAAACATATGAAAAAGCATATACTATGTGTGCCGTGACTCTGCTAGTACAATAAAGCATTAGGTGTGAGTCTGGCTCAATTCTGATGAAAAGTGACTAGTTTGTGTGAAATAACCCTGAAATTGATAGAAACATATGAAAAAGCATATACTGTGTGTGCTGTGACTCTGCTTGTACAGTCAAGCGTTTTGGATGAGTCTGGCTCAATTCTGATGAAAAGTGACTAGTTGTTGTCAAATAACAATGAAATTGATAGAAACATATGAAAAAGCATATATTCTGTGTGCTGTGACTCTCCTTGTACAGTCAAGCGTTTTGGATGAGTATGGCTCAATTCTGATGAAAAGTGACTAGTTTGTGTCAAATAACACTGAAACTGATAGAAACATATGAAAAAGCATATACTATGTGTGCCGTGACTCTGCTTGTACAGTCAAGCGTTTTGGATGAGTCTGGCTCAATTTTGATGAAAAGTGACTAGTTTGTGTCAAATAACACTGAAACTGATAGAAACATATGAAAAAGCATATACTATGTGTGCCGTGACTCTGCTAGTATAATAAAGCATTAGGTGTGAGTCTGGCTCAATTCTGATGAAAAGTGACTAGTTTGTGTCGAATAACCCTGAAACTGATAGAAACATATGAAAAAGCATATACTATGTGTGCCGTGACTCTGCTAGTATAATAAAGCATTAGGTGTGAGTCTGGCTCAATTCTGATGAAAAGTGACTAGTTTGTGTGAAATAACCCTGAAATTGATAGAAACAAATGAAAAAGCATATACTGTGTATGTCGTGACTCTGCTCTTACAGTCAAGCGTTTTGGATGAGTCTGGCTCAATTCTGATGAAAAGTGACTAGTTGTTGTCAAATAACACTGAAACTGATAGAAACATATGAAAAAGCATATACTGTGTGTGCCGTGACTCTACTTGTACAGTCAAGCGTTTTCGATGAGTCTGGCTCAATTTTGATGAAAAGTGATTAGTTTGTGTCAAATAAAACTGAAACTGATAGAAACATATGAAAAAGCATATACTGTGTGTGCTGTGACTCTCCTTGTACAGTCAAGCATTTTGGATGAGTCTGGCTCAATTCTGATGAAAAGTGACTAGTTTGTGTCAAATAACACTGAAACTGATAGAAACATATGGAAATCATATACTATGTGTGCCGTGACTCTGCTAGTACAATAAAGCATTAGGTGTGAGTCTGGCTCAATTCTGATGAAAAGTGACTAGTTTGTGTCGAATAACACTGAAACTGATAGAAACATATGAAAAAGCATATACTGTGTCTGCCGTGACTCTGCTTGTACAGTCAAGCGTTTTGGATGAGTCTGGCTCAATTCTGATGAAAAGTGACTAGTTTGTGTCAAATAACACTGAAACTGATAGAAACATATGAAAAAGCATATGCTATGTGTGCCGTTACTCTGCTAGTATAATAAAGCATTAGGTGTGAGTCTGGCTCAATTCTGATGAAAAGTGACTAGTTTGTGTCGAATAACACTGAAACTGAAAGAAACATATGAAAAAGCATATACTGTGTGTGCCGTGACTCTGCTTGTACAGTCAAGCGTTTTGGATGAGTCTGGCTCAATTCTGATGAAAAGTGACTAGTTTGTGTGAAATAACCCTGAAATTGATAGAAACATATGAAAAAGCATATACTGTGTGTGCCGTGACTCTGCTTGTACAGTCAAGCGTTTTGGATGAGTCTGGCTCAATTTTGATGAAAAGTGAGTAGCTGTTGTCATATAACACTGAAACTGATAGAAACATATGAAAAAGCATATACTGTGTGTGCCGTGACTCTCCTTGTACAGTCAAGAATTTTGGATGAGTCTGGCTCAATTCTGATGAAAAGTGACTAGTTGGTGTCGAATAACCCTGAAACTGATAGAAACATATGAAAAAGCATATACTATGTGTGCCGTGACTCTGCTAGTATAATAAAGCATTAGGTGTGAGTCTGGCTCAATTCTGATGAAAAGTGACTAGTTTGTGTAAAATAACCCTGAAATTGATAGAAACATATGAAAAAGCATTTACTGTGTGTGCCGTGACTCTGCTTATACAGTCAAGCGTTTTGGATGAGTCTGGCTCAATTTTCATGAAAAGTGACTAGTTGTTGTCAAATAACACTGAAACTGATAGAAACATATGAAAAAGCATATACTGTGTGTGCCGTGACTCTCCTTGTACAGTCAAGCATTTTGGATGAGTCTGGCTCAATTCTGATGAAAAGTGACTAGTTTGTGTCAAATAACCCTGAAACTGATAGAAACATATGAAAAAGCATATACTATGTGTGCCGTGACTCTGCTAGTATAATAAAGCATTAGGTGTGAGTCTGGCTCAATTCTGATGAAAAGTGATTAGTTTGTGTGAAATAACCCTGAAATTGACAGAAACATATGAAAAAGCATATACTGTGTATGCCGTGACTCTGCTCTTACAGTCAAGCGTTTTGGATGAGTCTGGCTCAATTCTGATGAAAAGTGACTAGTTGTTGTCAAATAACACTGAAACTGATAGAAACATGTGAAAAAGCATATACTGTGTGTGCCGTGACTCTACTTGTACAGTCAAGCGTTTTGGATGAGTCTGGCTCAATTTTGATGAAAAGTGATTAGTTTGTGTCAAATAAAACTGAAACTGATAGAAACATATGAAAAAGCATATACTGTGTGTGCTGTGACTCTGCTTGTACAGTCAAGCGTTTTGGATGAGTCTGGCTCAATTCTGATGAAAAGTGACTAGTTTGTGTCAAATAACACTGAAACTGATAGAAACATATGGAAATCATATACTATGTGTGCCGTGACTCTGCTAGTACAATAAAGCATTAGGTGTGAGTCTGGCTCAATTCTGATGAAAAGTGACTAGTTTGTGTCGAATAACACTGAAACTGATAGAAACATATGGAAATCATATACTATGTGTGCCGTGACTCTGCTAGTATAATAAAGCATTAGGTGTGAGTCTGGCTCAATTCTGATGAAAAGTGACTAGTTTGTGTCGAATAACACTGAAACTGATAGAAACATATGAAAAAGCATATACTGTGTGTGCCGTGACTCTGCTTGTACAGTCAAGCGTTTTGGATGAGTCTGGCTCAATTCTGATGAAAAGTGACTAGTATGTGTCAAATAACACTGAAACTGATAGAAACATATGAAAAAGCATATACTATGTGTGCCGTGACTCTGCTAGTATAATAAAGCATTAGGTGTGAGTCTGGCTCAATTCTGATGAAAAGTGACTAGTTTGTGTGAAATAACCCTGAAATTGATAGAAACATATGAAAAAGCATATACTGTGTGTGCCGTGACTCTGCTCTTACAGTCAAGCGTTTTGGATGAGTCTGGCTCAATTCTGATGAAAAGTGACTAGTTTGTGTGAAATAACCTTGATATTGATAGAAACATATGAAAAAGCATATACTGTGTGTGCCGTGACTCTGCTTGTACAGTCAAGCGTTTTGGATGAGTCTGGCTCAATTTTGATGAAAAGTTAGTAGCTGTTGTCAAATAACACTGAAACTGATAGAAACATATGAAAAAGCATATACTGTGTGTGCCGTGACTCTCCTTGTACAGTCAAGCATTTTGGATGAGTCTGGCTCAATTCTGATGAAAAGTGACTAGTTTGTGTCGAATAACACTGAAACTGATAGAAACATATGAAAAAGCATATACTATGTGTGCCGTGACTCTGCTAGTATAATAAAGCATTAGGTGTGAGTCTGGCTCAATTCTGATGAAAAGTGACTAGTTTGTGTGAAATAACCCTGAAATTGATAGAAACATATGAAAAAGCATATACTGTGTGTGCCGTGACTCTGCTTATACAGTCAAGCGTTTTGGATGAGTCTGGCTCAATTTTCATGAAAAGTGACTAGTTGTTGTCAAATAACACTGAAACTGATAGAAACATATGAAAAAGCATATACTGTGTGTGCCGTGACTCTCCTTGTACAGTCAAGCATTTTGGATGAGTCTGGCTCAATTCTGATGAAAAGTGACTAGTTTGTGTCGAATAACACTGAAACTGATAGAAACATATGAAAAAGCATATACTATGTGTGCCGTGACTCTGCTAGTACAATAAAGCATTAGGTGTGAGTCTGGCTCAATTCTGATGAAAAGTGACTAGTTTGTGTGAAATAACCCTGAAATTGATAGAAATATATGAAAAAGCATATACTGTGTGTGCTGTGACTCTGCTTGTACAGTCAAGCGTTTTGGATGAGTCTGGCTCAATTTTGATGAAAAGTGACTAGTTGTTGTCAAATAACAATGAAATTGATAGAAACATATGAAAAAGCATATATTCTGTGTGCTGTGACTCTCCTTGTACAGTCAAGCGTTTTGGATGAGTATGGCTCAATTCTGATGAAAAGTGACTAGTTTGTGTCAAATAACACTGAAACTGATAGAAACATATGAAAAAGCAGATATACTATGTGTGCCGTGACTCTGATTGTACAGTCAAGCGTTTTGGATGAGTCTGGCTCAATTTTGATGAAAAGTGACTAGTTTGTGTCAAATAACACTGAAACTGATAGAAACATATGAAAAAGCATATACTATGTGTGCCGTGACTCTGCTAGTATAATAAAGCATTAGGTGTGAGTCTGGCTCAATTCTGATGAAAAGTGACTAGTTTGTGTCGAATAACACTGAAACTGATAGAAACATATGAAAAAGCATATACTATGTGTGCCGTGACTCTGCTAGTATAATAAAGCATTAGGTGTGAGTCTGGCTCAATTCTGATGAAAAGTGACTAGTTTGTGTGAAATAACCCTGAAATTGATAGAAACAAATGAAAAAGCATATACTGTGTATGCCGTGACTCTGCTCTTACAGTCAAGCGTTTTGGATGAGTCTGGCTCAATTCTGATGAAAAGTGACTAGTTGTTGTCAAATAACACTGAAACTGATAGAAACATATGAAAAAGCATATACTGTGTGTGCCGTGACTCTACTTGTACAGTCAAGCGTTTTGGATGAGTCTGGCTCAATTTTGATGAAAAGTGATTAGTTTGTGTCAAATAAAACTGAAACTGATAGAAACATATGAAAAAGCATATACTGTGTGTGCTGTGACTCTCCTTGTACAGTCAAGCATTTTGGATGAGTCTGGCTCAATTCTGATGAAAAGTGACTAGTTTGTGTCAAATAACACTGAAACTGATAGAAACATATGGAAATCATATACTATGTGTGCCGTGACTCTGCTAGTACAATAAAGCATTAGGTGTGAGTCTGGCTCAATTCTGATGAAAAGTGACTAGTTTGTGTCGAATAACACTGAAACTGATAGAAACATATGGAAATCATATACTATGTGTGCCGTGACTCTGCTAGTATAATAAAGCATTAGGTGTGAGTCTGGCTCAATTCTGATGAAAAGTGACTAGTTTGTGTCGAATAACACTGAAACTGATAGAAACATATGAAAAAGCATATACTGTGTGTGCCGTGACTCTGCTTGTACAGTCAAGCGTTTTGGATGAGTCTGGCTCAATTCTGATGAAAAGTGACTAGTTTGTGTCAAATAACACTGAAACTGATAGAAACATATGAAAAAGCATATACTATGTGTGCCGTGACTCTGCTAGTATAATAAAGCATTAGGTGTGAGTCTGGCTCAATTCTGATGAAAAGTGACTAGTTTGTGTGAAATAACCCTGAAATTGATAGAAACATATGAAAAAGCATATACTGTGTGTGCCGTGACTCTGCTCTTACAGTCAAGCGTTTTGGATGAGTCTGGCTCAATTCTGATGAAAAGTGACTAGTTTGTGTGAAATAACCTTGATATTGATAGAAACATATGAAAAAGCATATACTGTGTGTGCCGTGACTCTGCTTGTACAGTCAAGCGTTTTGGATGAGTCTGGCTCAATTTTGATGAAAAGTGAGTAGCTGTTGTCAAATAAAACTGAAACTGATAGAAACATATGAAAAAGCATATACTGTGTGTGCCGTGACTCTCCTTGTACAGTCAAGCATTTTGGATGAGTCTGGCTCAATTCTGATGAAAAGTGACTAGTTTGTGTCGAATAACACTGAAACTGATAGAAACATATGAAAAAGCATATACTATGTGTGCCGTGACTCTGCTAGTATAATAAAGCATTAGGTGTGAGTCTGGCTCAATTCTGATGAAAAGTGACTAGTTTGTGTGAAATAACCCTGAAATTGATAGAAACATATGAAAAAGCATATACTGTGTGTGCCGTGACTCTGCTTATACAGTCAAGCGTTTTGGATGAGTCTGGCTCAATTTTCATGAAAAGTGACTAGTTGTTGTCAAATAACACTGAAACTGATAGAAACATATGAAAAAGCATATACTGTGTGTGCCGTGACTCTCCTTGTACAGTCAAGCATTTTGGATGAGTCTGGCTCAATTCTGATGAAAAGTGACTAGTTTGTGTCGAATAACACTGAAACTGATAGAAACATATGAAAAAGCATATACTATGTGTGCCGTGACTCTGCTAGTACAATAAAGCATTAGGTGTGAGTCTGGCTCAATTCTGATGAAAAGTGACTAGTTTGTGTGAAATAACCCTGAAATTGATAGAAACATATGAAAAAGCATATACTGTGTGTGCTGTGACTCTGCTTGTACAGTCAAGCGTTTTGGATGAGTCTGGCTCAATTTTGATGAAAAGTGACTAGTTGTTGTCAAATAACAATGAAATTGATAGAAACATATGAAAAAGCATATATTCTGTGTGCTGTGACTCTCCTTGTACAGTCAAGCGTTTTGGATGAGTATGGCTCAATTCTGATGAAAAGTGACTAGTTTGTGTCAAATAACACTGAAACTGATAGAAACATATGAAAAAGCATATACTATGTGTGCCGTGACTCTGCTTGTACAGTCAAGCGTTTTGGATGAGTCTGGCTCAATTTTGATGAAAAGTGACTAGTTTGTGTCAAATAACACTGAAACTGATAGAAACATATGAAAAAGCATATACTATGTGTGCCGTGACTCTGCTAGTATAATAAAGCATTAGGTGTGAGTCTGGCTCAATTCTGATGAAAAGTGACTAGTTTGTGTCGAATAACACTGAAACTGATAGAAACATATGAAAAAGCATATACTATGTGTGCCGTGACTCTGCTAGTATAATAAAGCATTAGGTGTGAGTCTGGCTCAATTCTGATGAAAAGTGACTAGTTTGTGTGAAATAACCCTGAAATTGATAGAAACAAATGAAAAAGCATATACTGTGTATGCCGTGACTCTGCTCTTACAGTCAAGCGTTTTGGATGAGTCTGGCTCAATTCTGATGAAAAGTGACTAGTTGTTGTCAAATAACACTGAAACTGATAGAAACATATGAAAAAGCATATACTGTGTGTGCCGTGACTCTACTTGTACAGTCAAGCGTTTTGGATGAGTCTGGCTCAATTTTGATGAAAAGTGATTAGTTTGTGTCAAATAAAACTGAAACTGATAGAAACATATGAAAAAGCATATACTGTGTGTGCCGTGACTCTCCTTGTACAGTCAAGCATTTTGGATGAGTCTGGCTCAATTCTGATGAAAAGTGACTAGTTTGTGTCAAATAACACTGAAACTGATAGAAACATATGGAAATCATATACTATGTGTGCCGTGACTCTGCTAGTACAATAAAGCATTAGGTGTGAGTCTGGCTCAATTCTGATGAAAAGTGACTAGTTTGTGTCGAATAACACTGAAACTGATAGAAACATATGAAAAAGCATATACTGTGTGTGCCGTGACTCTGCTTGTACAGTCAAGCGTTTTGGATGAGTCTGGCTCAATTTTGATGAAAAGTGACTAGTTTGTGTCAAATAACACTGAAACTGATAGAAACATATGAAAAAGCATATACTATGTGTGCCGTGACTCTGCTAGTATAATAAAGCATTAGGTGTGAGTCTGGCTCAATTCTGATGAAAAGTGACTAGTTTGTGTCGAATAACCCTGAAACTGATAGAAACATATGAAAAAGCATATACTATGTGTGCCGTGACTCTGCTAGTATAATAAAGCATTAGGTGTGAGTCTGGCTCAATTCTGATGAAAAGTGACTAGTTTGTGTGAAATAACCCTGAAATTGATAGAAACATATGAAAAAGCATATACTGTGTATGCCGTGACTCTGCTCTTACAGTCAAGCGTTTTGGATGAGTCTGGCTCAATTCTGATGAAAAGTGACTAGTTGTTGTCAAATAACACTGAAACTGATAGAAACATATGAAAAAGCATATACTGTGTGTGCCGTGACTCTACTTGTACAGTCAAGCGTTTTGGATGAGTCTGGCTCAATTTTGATGAAAAGTGATTAGTTTGTGTCAAATAAAACTGAAACTGATAGAAACATATGAAAAAGCATATACTGTGTGTGCTGTGACTCTGCTTGTACAGTCAAGCGTTTTGGATGAGTCTGGCTCAATTCTGATGAAAAGTGACTAGTTTGTGTCAAATAACACTGAAACTGATAGAAACATATGGAAATCATATACTATGTGTGCCGTGACTCTGCTAGTACAATAAAGCATTAGGTGTGAGTCTGGCTCAATTCTGATGAAAAGTGACTAGTTTGTGTCGAATAACACTGAAACTGATAGAAACATATGAAAAAGCATATACTGTGTGTGCCGTGACTCTGCTTGTACAGTCAAGCGTTTTGGATGAGTCTGGCTCAATTCTGATGAAAAGTGACTAGTTTGTGTCAAATAACACTGAAACTGATAGAAACATATGAAAAAGCATATACTATGTGTGCCGTGACTCTGCTAGTATAATAAAGCATTAGGTGTGAGTCTGGCTCAATTCTGATGAAAAGTGACTAGTTTGTGTGAAATAACCCTGATATTGATAGAAACATATGAAAAAGCATATACTGTGTGTGCCGTGACTCTGCTTGTACAGTCAAGCGTTTTGGATGAGTCTGGCTCAATTTTGATGAAAAGTGAGTAGCTGTTGTAAAATAACACTGAAACTGATAGAAACATATGAAAAAGCATATACTGTGTGTGCCGTGACTCTCCTTGTACAGTCAAGCATTTTGGATGAGTCTGGCTCAATTCTGATGAAAAGTGACTAGTTTGTGTCGAATAACACTGAAACTGATAGAAACATAGGAAAAAGCATATACTATGTGTGCCGTGACTCTGCTAGTATAATAAAGCATTAGGTGTGAGTCTGGCTCAATTCTGATGAAAAGTGACTAGTTTGTGTGAAATAACCCTGAAATTGATAGAAACATATGAAAAAGCATTTACTGTGTGTGCCGTGACTCTGCTCTTACAGTCAAGCGTTTTGGATGAGTCTGGCTCAATTCTGATGAAAAGTGAGTAGTTGTTGTCAAATAACACTGAAACTGATAGAAACATATGAAAAAGCATATACTGTGTGTGCCGTGACTCTCCTTGTACAGTCAAGCATTTTGGATGAGTCTGGCTCAATTCTGATGAAAAGTGACTAGTTTGTGTCAAATAACACTGAAACTGATAGAAACATATGGAAATCATATACTATGTGTGCCGTGACTCCGCTAGTACAGTCAAGCGTTTTCGATGAGTCTGGCAAAATTTTGATGAAAAGTGACTAGTTGTTGTCAAATAACACTGAAACTGATAGAAACATGTGAAAAAGCATATAATGTGTGTGCCGTGACTCTGCTTGTACAGTCAAGCGTTTTTGATGAGTCTGGCTCAATTCTGATGAAAAGTGACTAGTTTGTGTCAAATAACACTGAAACTGATAGAAACATATGAAAAAGCATATACTATGTGTGCCGTGACTCTGCTAGTATAATAAAGCATTAGGTGTGAGTCTGGCTCAATTCTGATGAAAAGTGACTAGTTTGTGTGAAATAACCC
Organism: Thunnus thynnus; assembly: GCF_963924715.1. Taxonomy (NCBI): domain Eukaryota; kingdom Metazoa; phylum Chordata; class Actinopteri; order Scombriformes; family Scombridae; genus Thunnus; species Thunnus thynnus. The sequence continues at coordinate 9,029,360 of NC_089518.1, forward strand.
TGAAATTGATAGAAACATATGAAAAAGCATATACTGTGTGTGCCATGACTCTGCTTGTACAGTCAAGCGTTTTGGATGAGTCTGGCTCAATTTTGATGAAAAGTGAGTAGCGGTTGTCAAATAACACTGAAACTGATAGAAACATATGAAAAAGCATATACTATGTGTGCCGTGACTCTGCTAGTATAATAAAGCATTAGGTGTGAGTCTCGCTCAATTCTGATGAAAAGTGACTAGTTTGTGTGAAATAACCCTGAAATTGATAGAAACATATGAAAAAGCATATACTGTGTGTGCCGTGACTCTACTTGTACAGTCAAGCGTTTTGGATGAGTCTGGCTCAATTTTGATGAAAAGTGACTAGTTGTTGTCAAATAACACTGAAACTGATAGAAACATATGAAAAAGCATATACTGTGTGTGCCGTGACTCTCCTTGTACAGTCAAGCATTTTGGATGAGTCTGGCTCAATTCTGATGAAAAGTGACTAGTTTGTGTCAAATAACACTGAAACTGATAGAAACATATGGAAAGCATATACTATGTCTGCCGTGACTCTGCTAGTACAATAAAGCATTAGGTGTGAGTCTGGCTCAATTCTGATGAAAAGTGACTAGTTTGTGTCGAATAACCCTGAAATTGATAGAAACATATGAAAAAGCATATACTGTGTATGCCGTGACTCTGCTCTTACAGTCAAGCGTTTTGGATGAGTCTGGCTCAATTCTGATGAAAAGTGACTAGTTGTTGTCAAATAACACTGAAACTGATAGAAACATATGAAAAAGCATATACTGTGTGTGCCGTGACTCTACTTGTACAGTCAAGCGTTTTGGATGAGTCTGGCTCAATTTTGATGAAAAGTGATTAGTTTGTGTCAAATAAAACTGAAACTGATAGAAACATATGAAAAAGCATATACTGTGTGTGCTGTGACTCTGCTTGTACAGTCAAGCGTTTTGGATGAGTCTGGCTCAATTCTGATGAAAAGTGACTAGTTTGTGTCAAATAACACTGAAACTGATAGAAACATGGAAATCATATACTATGTGTGCCGTGACTCTGCTAGTACAATAAAGCATTAGGTGTGAGTCTGGCTCAATTCTGATGAAAAGTGACTAGTTTGTGTCGAATAACACTGAAACTGATAGAAACATATGAAAAAGCATATACTGTGTGTGCCGTGACTCTGCTTGTACAGTCAAGCGTTTTGGATGAGTCTGGCTCAATTCTGATGAAAAGTGACTAGTTTGTGTCAAATAACACTGAAACTGATAGAAACATATGAAAAAGCATATACTATGTGTGCCGTGACTCTGCTAGTATAATAAAGCATTAGGTGTGAGTCTGGCTCAATTCTGATGAAAAGTGACTAGTTTGTGTGAAATAACCCTGATATTGATAGAAACATATGAAAAAGCATATACTGTGTGTGCCGTGACTCTGCTTGTACAGTCAAGCGTTTTGGATGAGTCTGGCTCAATTTTGATGAAAAGTGAGTAGCTGTTGTAAAATAACACTGAAACTGATAGAAACATATGAAAAAGCATATACTGTGTGTGCCGTGACTCTCCTTGTACAGTCAAGCATTTTGGATGAGTCTGGCTCAATTCTGATGAAAAGTGACTAGTTTGTGTCGAATAACACTGAAACTGATAGAAACATAGGAAAAAGCATATACTATGTGTGCCGTGACTCTGCTAGTATAATAAAGCATTAGGTGTGAGTCTGGCTCAATTCTGATGAAAAGTGACTAGTTTGTGTGAAATAACCCTGAAATTGATAGAAACATATGAAAAAGCATTTACTGTGTGTGCCGTGACTCTGCTCTTACAGTCAAGCGTTTTGGATGAGTCTGGCTCAATTCTGATGAAAAGTGACTAGTTGTTGTCAAATAACACTGAAACTGATAGAAACATATGAAAAAGCATATACTGTGTGTGCCGTGACTCTCCTTGTACAGTCAAGCATTTTGGATGAGTCTGGCTCAATTCTGATGAAAAGTGACTAGTTTGTGTCAAATAACACTGAAACTGATAGAAACATATGGAAATCATATACTATGTGTGCCGTGACTCTGCTAGTACAGTCAAGCGTTTTCGATGAGTCTGGCAAAATTTTGATGAAAAGTGACTAGTTGTTGTCAAATAACACTGAAACTGATAGAAACATGTGAAAAAGCATATAATGTGTGTGCCGTGACTCTGCTTGTACAGTCAAGCGTTTTTGATGAGTCTGGCTCAATTCTGATGAAAAGTGACTAGTTTGTGTCAAATAACACTGAAACTGATAGAAACATATGAAAAAGCATATACTATGTGTGCCGTGACTCTGCTAGTATAATAAAGCATTAGGTGTGAGTCTGGCTCAATTCTGATGAAAAGTGACTAGTTTGTGTGAAATAACCCTGAAATTGATAGAAACATATGAAAAAGCATATACTGTGTGTGCCATGACTCTGCTTGTACAGTCAAGCGTTTTGGATGAGTCTGGCTCAATTTTGATGAAAAGTGAGTAGCGGTTGTCAAATAACACTGAAACTGATAGAAACATATGAAAAAGCATATACTATGTGTGCCGTGACTCTGCTAGTATAATAAAGCATTAGGTGTGAGTCTCGCTCAATTCTGATGAAAAGTGACTAGTTTGTGTGAAATAACCCTGAAATTGATAGAAACATATGAAAAAGCATATACTGTGTGTGCCGTGACTCTACTTGTACAGTCAAGCGTTTTGGATGAGTCTGGCTCAATTTTGATGAAAAGTGACTAGTTGTTGTCAAATAACACTGAAACTGATAGAAACATATGAAAAAGCATATACTGTGTGTGCCGTGACTCTCCTTGTACAGTCAAGCATTTTGGATGAGTCTGGCTCAATTCTGATGAAAAGTGACTAGTTTGTGTCAAATAACACTGAAACTGATAGAAACATATGGAAAGCATATACTATGTCTGCCGTGACTCTGCTAGTACAATAAAGCATTAGGTGTGAGTCTGGCTCAATTCTGATGAAAAGTGACTAGTTTGTGTCGAATAACACTGAAACTGATAGAAACATATGAAAAAGCATATACTGTGTGTGCCGTGACTCTCCTTGTACAGTCAAGCGTTTTGGATGAGTCTGGCCCAATTTTGATGAAAAGTGACTAGTTGTTGTCAAATAACACTGAAACTGATAGAAACGTGAAAAAGCATATAATGTGTGTGCCGTGACTCTGCTTGTACAGTCAAGCGTTTTGGATGAGTCTGGCTCAATTCTGATGAAACGTGACTAGTTTGTGTCAAATAACACTGAAACTGATAGAAACATATGAAAAAGCATATACTATGTGTGCCGTGACTCTGCTAGTATAATAAAGCATTAGGTGTGAGTCTGGCTCAATTCTGATGAAAAGTGACTAGTTTCTGTGAAATAACCCTGAAATTGATAGAAACATATGAAAAAGCATATACTGTGTGTGCCGTGACTCTGCTTGTACAGTCAAGCGTTTTGGATGAGACTGGATAAATTTTGATGAAAAGTGAGTAGCTGTTGTCAAATAACACTGAAACTGATAGAAACATATGAAAAAGCATATACTGTGTGTGCCGTGACTCTGCCAGTATAATAAAGCATTAGGTGTGAGTCTGGCTCAATTCTGATGAAAAGTGACTAGTTTGTGTGAAATAACCCTGAAATTGATAGAAACATATGAAAAAGCATATACTGTGTGTGCCGTGACTCTACTTGTACAGTCAAGCGTTTTGGATGAGTCTGGCTCAATTTTGATGAAAAGTGATTAGTTTGTGTCAAATAAAACTGAAACTGATAGAAACATATGAAAAAGCATATACTGTGTGTGCCGTGACTCTCCTTGTACAGTCAAGCATTTTGGATGAGTCTGGCTCAATTCTGATGAAAAGTGACTAGTTTGTGTCAAATAACACTGAAACTGATAGAAACATGTGGAAAGAATATACTATGTGTGCCGTGACTCTGCTAGTACAATAAAGCATTAGGTGTGAGTCTGGCTCAATTCTGATGAAAAGTGACTAGTTTGTGTCGAATAACACTGAAACTGATAGAAACATATGAAAAAGCATGTACTATGTGTGCCGTGACTCTGCTAGTATAATAAAGCATTAGGTGTGAGTCTGGCTCAATTCTGATGAAAAGTGACTAGTTTGTGTGAAATAACCCTGAAATTGATAGAAACATATGAAAAAGCATATACTGTGTGTGCCGTGACTCTACTTGTACAGTCAAGCGTTTTGGATGAGTCTGGCTCAATTTTGATGAAAAGTGATTAGTTTGTGTCAAATAAAACTGAAATTGATAGAAACATATGAAAAAGCATATACTGTGTGTGCCGTGACTCTACTTGTACAGTCAAGCGTTTTGGATGAGTCTGGCTCAATTTTGATGAAAAGTGATTAGTTTGTGTCAAATAAAACTGAAACTGATAGAAACATATGAAAAAGCATATACTGTGTGTGCCGTGACTCTCCTTGTACAGTCAAGCATTTTGGATGAGTCTGGCTCAATTCTGATGAAAAGTGACTAGTTTGTGTCAAATAACACTGAAACTGATAGAAACATATGGAAAGCATATACTATGTGTGCCGTGACTCTGCTAGTACAATAAAGCATTAGGTGTGAGTCTGGCTCAATTCTCATGAAAAGTGACTAGCTTGTGTCGAATAACACTGAAACTGATAGAAACATATGAAAAAGCATATACTGTGTGTGCCGTGACTCTGCTAGTACAGTCAAGCGTTTTGGATGAGTCTGGCCCAATTTTGATGAAAAGTGACTAGTTGTTGTCAAATAACACTGAAACTGATAGAAACGTGAAAAAGCATATAATGTGTGTGCCGTGACTCTGCTTGTACAGTCAAGCGTTTTGGATGAGTCTAGCTCAATTCTGATGAAACGTGACTAGTTTGCGTCAAATAACACTGAAACTGATAGAAACATATGAAAAAGCATATACTATGTGTGCCGTGACTCTGCTAGTATAATAAAGCATTAGGTGTGAGTCTGGCTCAATTCTGATGAAAAGTGACTAGTTTCTGTGAAATAACCCTGAAATTGATAGAAACATATGAAAAAGCATATACTGTGTGTGCCGTGACTCTGCTTGTACAGTCAAGCGTTTTGGATGAGACTGGATCAATTTTGATGAAAAGTGAGTAGCTGTTGTCAAATAACACTGAAACTGATAGAAACATATGAAAAAGCATATACTGTGTGTGCCGTGACTCTGCCAGTATAATAAAGCATTAGGTGTGAGTCTGGCTCAATTCTGATGAAAAGTGAGTAGTTTGTTTGAAATAACCCTGAAATTGATAGAAACATATGAAAAAGCATATACTGTGTGTGCCGTGACTCTACTTGTACAGTCAAGCGTTTTGGATGAGTCTGGCTCAATTTTGATGAAAAGTGATTAGTTTGTGTCAAATAAAACTGAAACTGATAGAAACATATGAAAAAGCATATACTGTGTGTGCCGTGACTCTCCTTGTACAGTCAAGCATTTTGGATGAGTCTGGCTCAATTCTGATGAAAAGTGACTAGTTTGTGTCAAATAACACTGAAACTGATAGAAACATATGGAAAGCATATACTATGTGTGCCGTGACTCTGCTAGTACAATAAAGCATTAGGTGTGAGTCTGGCTCAATTCTGATGAAAAGTGACTAGTTTGTGTCGAATAACACTGAAACTGATAGAAACATATGAAAAAGCATATACTATGTGTGCCGTGACTCTGCTAGTATAATAAAGCATTAGGTGTGAGTCTGGCTCAATTCTGATGAAAAGTGACTAGTTTGTGTGAAATAACCCTGAAATTGATAGAAACATATGAAAAAGCATATACTGTGTGTGCCGTGACTCTACTTGTACAGTCAAGCGTTTTGGATGAGTCTGGCTCAATTTTGATGAAAAGTGATTAGTTTGTGTCAAATAAAACTGAAACTGATAGAAACATATGAAAAAGAATATACTGTGTGTGCCGTGACTCTCCTTGTACAGTCAAGCATTTTGGATGAGTCTGGCTCAATTCTGATGAAAAGTGACTAGTTTGTGTCAAATAACACTGAAACTGATAGAAACATATGGAAAGCATATACTATGTGTGCCGTGACTCTGCTAGTACAATAAAGCATTAGGTGTGAGTCTGGCTCAATTCTGATGAAAAGTGACTAGTTTGTGTCGAATAACACTGAAACTGATAGAAACATATGAAAAAGCATATACTGTGTGTGCCGTGACTCTGCTAGTACAGTCAAGCGTTTTGGATGAGTCTGGCCCAATTTTGATGAAAAGTGACTAGTTGTTGTCAAATAACACTGAAACTGATAGAAACGTGAAAAAGCATATAATGTGTGTGCCGTGACTCTGCTTGTACAGTCAAGCGTTTTGGATGAGTCTGGCTCAATTCTGATGAAACGTGACTAGTTTGTGTCAAATAACACTGAAACTGATAGAAACATATGAAAAAGCATATACTATGTGTGCCGTGACTCTGCTAGTATAATAAAGCATTAGGTGTGAGTCTGGCTCAATTCTGATGAAAAGTGACTAGTTTCTGTGAAATAACCCTGAAATTGATAGAAACATATGAAAAAGCATATACTGTGTGTGCCGTGACTCTGCTTGTACAGTCAAGCGTTTTGGATGAGACTGGATCAATTTTGATGAAAAGTGAGTAGCTGTTGTCAAATAACACTGAAACTGATAGAAACATATGAAAAAGCATATACTGTGTGTGCCGTGACTCTGCCAGTATAATAAAGCATTAGGTGTGAGTCTGGCTCAATTCTGATGAAAAGTGACTAATTTGTGTCGAATAACACTGAAACTGATAGAAACATATGAAAAAGCATATACTATGTGTGCCGTGACTCTGCTAGTATAATAAAGCATTAGGTGTAAGTCTGGCTCAATTTTGATGAAAAGTGACTAGTTTGTGTCAAATAACCCTGAAATTGATAGAAACATATGAAAAAGCATATACTGTGTGTGCCGTGACTCTACTTGTACAGTCAAGCGTTTTGGATGAGTCTGGCTCAATTTTGATGAAAAGTGATTAGTTTGTGTCGAATAACACTGAAACTGATAGAAACATATGAAAAAGCATATACTGTGTGTGCCGTGACTCTGCTTGTACAGTCAAGCGTTTTGGATGAGTCTGGCTCAATTCTGATGAAAAGTGACTAGTTTGTGTCAAATAACACTGAAACTGATAGAAACATATGAAAAAGCATATACTATGTGTGCCGTGACTCTGCTAGTATAATAAAGCATTAGGTGTGAGTCTGGCTCAATTCTGATGAAAAGTGACTAGTTTGTGTGAAATTTCCCTGAAACTGATAGAAACATATGAAAAAGCATATACTGTGTGTGCCGTGACTCTGCTTGTACAGTCAAGCGTTTTGAATGAGTCTGCCTCAATTTTGATGAAAAGTGAGTAGCTTTTGTCAAATAACACTGAAACTGATAGAAACATATGAAAAAGCATATACTATGTGTGCCGTGACTCTGCTAGTATAATAAAGCATTAGGTGTGAGTCTGGCTCAATTTTGATGAAAAGTGACTAGTTTGTGTCAAATAACCCTGAAATTGATAGAAACATATGAAAAAGCATGTACTGTGTGTGCCGTGACTCTGCTTGTACAGTCAAGCGTTTTGGATGAGTCTGGCTCAATTTTGATGAAAAGTGACTAGTTTGTGTCAAATAACCCTGAAATTGATAGAAACATATGAAAAAGCGTATACTGTGTGTGCCGTGACTCTACTTGTACAGTCAAGCGTTTTGGATGAGTCTGGCTCAATTTTGATGAAAAGTGATTAGTTTGTGTCAAATAAAACTGAAACTGATAGAAACATATGAAAAAGCATATACTGTATGTGCCATGACTCTCCTTGTACAGTCAAGCATTTTGGATGAGTCTGGCTCAATTCTGATGAAAAGTGACTAGTTTGTGTCAAATAACACTGAAACTGATAGAAACATATGGAAAGCATATACTATGTGTGCCGTGACTCTGCTAGTACAATAAAGCATTAGGTGTGAGTCTGGCTCAATTCTGATGAAAAGTGACTAGTTTGTGTCGAATAACACTGAAACTGATAGAAACATATGAAAAAGCATATACTGTGTGTGCCGTGACTCTGCTTGTACAGTCAAGCGTTTTGGATGAGTCTGGCTCAATTCTGATGAAAAGTGACTAGTTTGTGTCAAATAACACTGAAACTGATAGAAACATATGAAAAAGCATATACTATGTGTGCCGTGACTCTGCTAGTATAATAAAGCATTAGGTGTGAGTCTGGCTCAATTCTGATGAAAAGTGACTAGTTTGTGTGAAATAACCCTGAAATTGATAGAAACATATGAAAAAGCATATACTGTGTGTGCCGTGACTCTGCTTGTACAGTCAAATGTTTTGAATGAGTCTGGCTCAATTTTGATGAAAAGTGAGTAACTGTTGTCAAATAACACTGAAACTGATAGAAACATATGAAAAAGCATATACTATGTGTGCCGTGACTCTGCTAGTATAATAAAGCATTAGGTGTGAGTCTGGCTCAATTTTGATGAAAAGTGACTAGTTTGTGTCAAATAACCCTGAAATTGATAGAAACATATGAAAAAGCATGTACTGTGTGTGCCGTGACTCTGCTTGTACAGTCAAGCGTTTTGGATGAGTCTGGCTCAATTTTGATGAAAAGTGACTAGTTGTTGTCAAATAACACTGAAACTGATAGAAACATATGAAAAAGCATATACTGTGTGTGCCGTGACTCTGCTTGTACAGTCAAGCGTTTTGGATGAGTCTGGCTCAATTTTGATGAAAAGTGACTAGTTTGTGTCAAATAACACTGAAACTGATAGAAACATATGAAAAAGCATATACTGTGTGTGCCGTGACTCTGCTCTTACAGTCAAGCATTTTGGATGAGTCTGGCTCAATTCTGATGAAAAGTGACTAGTTTGTGTGAAATAACCCTGAAATTGATAGAAACATATGAAAAAGCATTTACTGTGTGTGCCGTGACTCTGCTTGTACAGTCAAGTGTTTTGGATGAGTCTGGCTCAATTCTGATGAAAAGTGACTAGTTTGTGTCGAATAACACTGAAACTGATAGAAACATATGAAAAAAGCATATACTGTGTGTGCCGTGACTCTGCTTGTACAGTCAGACGTTTTGGATGAGTCTGGCTCAATTTTGATGAAAAGTGACTAGTTTTTGTCAAATAACACTGAAACTGATAGAAACATATGAAAAAGCATATACTATGTGTGCCGTGACTCTGCTAGTACAATAAAGCATTAGGTGTGAGTCTGGCTCAATTCTGATGAAAAGTGACTAGTTTGTGTGAAATAACCCTGAAATTGATAGAAACATATGAAAAAGCATATACTGTGTGTGCCGTGACTCTGCTCTTACAGTCAAGCGTTTTGGATGAGTCTGGCTCAATTCTGATGAAAAGTGACTAGTTGTTGTCAAATAACACTGAAACTGATAGAAACATATGGAAAGCATATACTATGTGTGCCTTGACTCTGCTAGTACAATAAAGCATTAGGTGTGAGTCTGGCTCAATTCTGATGAAAAGTGACTAGTTTGTGTCGAATAACACTGAAACTGATAGAAACATATGAAAAAGCATATACTGTGTGTGCCGTGACTCTACTTGTACAGTCAAGCGTTTTGGATGAGTCTGGCTCAATTCTGATGAAAAGTGACTAGTTTGTGTCGAATAACACTGAAACTGATAGAAACATATGAAAAAGCATATACTGTGTGTGCCGTGACTCTGCTTGTACAGTCAAGCGTTTTGGATGAGTCTGGCTCAATTTTGATGAAAAGTGACTAGTTTGTGTCAAATAACACTGAAACTGATAGAAACATATGAAAAAGCATATACTGTGTGTGCCGTGACTCTGCTAGTACAGTCAAGCGTTTTCGATGAGTCTGGCCCAATTTTGATGAAAAGTGACTAGTTGTTGTCAAATAACACTGAAACTGATAGAAACGTGAAAAAGCATATAATGTGTGTGCCGTGACTCTGCTTGTACAGTCAAGCGTTTTGGATGAGTCTGGCTCAATTCTGATGAAACGTGACTAGTTTGTGTCAAATAACACTGAAACTGATAGAAACATATGAAAAAGCATATACTATGTGTGCCGTGACTCTGCTAGTATAATAAAGCATTAGGTGTGAGTCTGGCTCAATTCTGATGAAAAGTGACTAGTTTCTGTGAAATAACCCTGAAATTGATAGAAACATATGAAAAAGCATATACTGTGTGTGCCGTGACTCTGCTTGTACAGTCAAGCGTTTTGGATGAGACTGGCTCAATTTTGATGAAAAGTGAGTAGCTGTTGTCAAATAACACTGAAACTGATAGAAACATATGAAAAAGCATATACTGTGTGTGCCGTGACTCTGCTTGTACAGTCAAGCGTTTTGGATGAGACTGGCTCAATTTTGATGAAAAGTGAGTAGCTGTTGTCAAATAACACTGAAACTGATAGAAACATATGAAAAAGCATATACTGTGTGTGCCGTGACTCTGCTTGTACAGTCAAGCGTTTTGAATGAGTCTGCCTCAATTTTGATGAAAAGTGAGTAGCTTTTGTCAAATAACACTGAAACTGATAGAAACATATGAAAAAGCATATACTATGTGTGCCGTGACTCTGCTAGTACAATAAAGCATTAGGTGTGAGTCTGGCTCAATTCTGATGAAAAGTGACTAGTTTGTGTCGAATAACACTGAAACTGATAGAAACATATGAAAAAGCATATACTGTGTGTGCCGTGACTCTACTTGTACGGTCAAGCGTTTTGGATGAGTCTGGCTCAATTTTGATGAAAAGTGATTAGTTTGTGTCAAATAAAACTGAAACTGATAGAAACATATGAAAAAGCATGTACTGTGTGTGCCGTGACTCTGCTTGTACAGTCAAGCGTTTTGGATGAGTCTGGCTCAATTTTGATGAAAAGTGACTAGTTGTTGTCAAATAACACTGAAACTGATAGAAACATATGAAAAAGCATATACTGTGTGTGCCGTGACTCTGCTTGTACAGTCAAGCGTTTTGGATGAGTCTGGCTCAATTTTGATGAAAAGTGACTAGTTTGTGTCAAATAACACTGAAACTGATAGAAACATATGAAAAAGCATATACTGTGTGTGCCGTGACTCTGCTCTTACAGTCAAGCATTTTGGATGAGTCTGGCTCAATTCTGATGAAAAGTGACTAGTTTTTGTCAAATAACACTGAAACTGATAGAAACATATGGAAATCATATACTATGTGTGCCGTGACTCTGCTAGTACAATAAAGCATTAGGTGTGAGTCTGGCTCAATTCTGATGAAAAGTGACTAGTTTGTGTCGAATAACACTGAAACTGATAGAAACATATGAAAAAGCATATACTGTGTGTGCCGTGACTCTGCTAGTACAGTCAAGCGTTTTCGATGAGTCTGGCTCAATTTTGATGAAAAGTGACTAGTTGTTGTCAGATAACACTGAAACTGATAGAAACATGTGAAAAAGCATATAATGTGTGTGCCGTGACTCTGCTTGTACAGTCAAGCGTTTTGGATGAGTCTGGCTCAATTTTGATGAAAAGTGACTAGTTGTTGTCAAATAACACTAAAACTGATAGAAACATATGAAAAAGCATATAATGTGTGTGCCGTGACTCTGCTTGTACAGTCAAGCGTTTTGGATGAGTCTGGGTCAATTTTGATGAAAAGTGACTAGTTTGTGTCAAATAACACTGAAACTGATAGAAACATATGGAAAGCATATACTATGTGTGCCGTGACTCTGCTAGTACAATAAAGCATTAGGTGTGAGTCTGGCTCAATTCTGATGAAAAGTGACTAGTTTGTCTGAAATAACCCTGAAATTGATAGAAACATATGAAAAAGCACATACTGTGTGTGCTGTGACTCTGCTTGTACAGTCAAGCGTTTTGGATGAGTCTGGCTCAATTCTGATGAAAAGTGACTAGTTGTTGTCAAATAACAATGAAATTGATAGAAACATATGAAAAAGCATATACTGTGTGTGCAGTGACTCTCCTTGTACAGTCAAGCATTTTGGATGAGTCTGGCTCAGTTCTGATGAAAAGTGACTAGTTTGTGTCAAATAACACTGAAACTGATAGAAACATATGAAAAAGCATATACTATGTGTGCCGTGACTCTGCTAGTACAGTCAAGCGTTTTGGATGAGTCTGGCTCAATTCTGATGAAAAGTGACTAGTTTGTGTCGAATAAAACTGAAACTGATAGAAACATATGGAAAGCATATACTATGTGTGCCGTGACTCTGCTAGTACAATAAAGCATTAGGTGTGAGTCTGGCTCAATTCTGATGAAAAGTGACTAGTTTGTGTCGAATAACACTGAAACTGATAGAAACATATGAAAAAGCATATACTATGTGTGCCGTGACTCTGCTAGTACAATAAAGCATTAGGTGTGAGTCTGGCTCAATTCTGATGAAAAGTGACTAGTTTGTGTCGAATAACACTGAAACTGATAGAAACATATGAAAAAGCATATACTGTGTGTGCCGTGACTCTGCTTGTACAGTCAAGCGTTTTGGATGAGTCTGGCTCAATTTTGATGAAAAGTGACTAGTTGTTGTCAAATAACACTGAAACTGATAGAAACATATGAAAAAGCATATACTGTGTGTGCCGTGACTCTGCTTGTACAGTCAAGCGTTTTGGATGAGTCTGGCTCAATTTTGATGAAAAGTGACTAGTTTGTGTCAAATAACACTGAAACTGATAGAAACATATGAAAAAGCATATACTGTGTGTGCCGTGACTCTGCTTGTACAGTCAAGCGTTTTGGATGAGTCTGGCTCAATTTTGATGAAAAGTGACTAGTTGTTGTCAAATAACACTGAAACTGATAGAAACATATGAAAAAGCATATACTGTGTGTGCCGTGACTCTGCTCGTACAGTCAAGCGTTTTGGATGAGTCTGGCTCAATTTTGATGAAAAGTGACTAGTTGTTGTCAAATAACACTGAAACTGATAGAAACATATGAAAAAGCATATACTGTGTGTGCCGTGACTCTCCTTGTACAGTCAAGAATTTTGGATGAGTCTGGCTCAATTCTGATGAAAAGTGATTAGTTTGTGTGAAATAACCCTGAAATTGATAGAAACATATGAAAAAGCATATACTGTGTGTGCCGTGACTCTGCTTGTACAGTCAAGCGTTTTGGATGAGTCTGGCTCAATTTTGATGAAAAGTGACTAGTTGTTGTCAAATAACACTGAAACTGATAGAAACATATGAAAAATCATATAGTATGTGTGCCGTGACTCTGCTAGTATAATAAAGCATTAGGTGTGAGTCTGGCTCAATTTTGATGAAAAGTGACTAGTTTGTGTGAAATAACCCTGAAATTGATAGAAACATATGAAAAAGCATATACTGTGTGTGCCGTGACTCTGCTCTTACAGTCAAGCGTTTTGGATGAGTCTGGCTCAATTCTGATGAAAAGTGACTAGTTAGTGTGAAATAACCTTGATATTGATAGAAACATATGAAAAAGCATATACTGTGTGTGCCGTGACTCTGCTTGTACAGTCAAGCGTTTTGGATGAGTCTGGCTCAATTTTGATGAAAAGTGAGTAGCTGTTGTTAAATAACACTGAAACTGATAGAAACATATGAAAAAGCATATACTGTGTGTGCCGTGACTCTCCTTGTACAGTCAAGCATTTTGGATGAGTCTGGCTCAATTCTGATGAAAAGTGACTAGTTTGTGTCGAATAACACTGAAACTGATAGAAACATATGAAAAAGCATATACTATGTGTGCCGTGACTCTGCTAGTATAATAAAGCATTAGGTGTGAGTCTGGCTCAATTCTGATGAAAAGTGACTAGTTTGTGTGAAATAACCCTGAAATTGATAGAAACATATGAAAAAGCATATACTGTGTGTGCCGTGACTCTGCTTATACAGTCAAGCGTTTTGGATGAGTCTGGCTCAATTTTCATGAAAAGTGACTAGTTGTTGTCAAATAACACTGAAACTGATAGAAACATATGAAAAAGCATATACTGTGTGTGCCGTGACTCTCCTTGTACAGTCAAGCATTTTGGATGAGTCTGGCTCAATTCTGATGAAAAGTGACTAGTTTGTGTCGAATAACACTGAAACTGATAGAAACATATGAAAAAGCATATACTATGTGTGCCGTGACTCTGCTAGTACAATAAAGCATTAGGTGTGAGTCTGGCTCAATTCTGATGAAAAGTGACTAGTTTGTGTGAAATAACCCTGAAATTGATAGAAACATGTGAAAAAGCATATACTGTGTGTGCTGTGACTCTGCTTGTACAGTCAAGCGTTTTGGATGAGTCTGGCTCAATTCTGATGAAAAGTGACTAGTTGTTGTCAAATAACAATGAAATTGATAGAAACATATGAAAAAGCATATATTCTGTGTGCTGTGACTCTCCTTGTACAGTCAAGCGTTTTGGATGAGTATGGCTCAATTCTGATGAAAAGTGACTAGTTTGTGTCAAATAACACTGAAACTGATAGAAACATATGAAAAAGCATATACTATGTGTGCCGTGACTCTGCTAGTACAATAAAGCATTAGGTGTGAGTCTGGCTCAATTCTGATGAAAAGTGACTAGTTTGTGTGAAATAACCCTGAAATTGATAGAAACATATGAAAAAGCATATACTGTGTGTGCTGTGACTCTGCTTGTACAGTCAAGCGTTTTGGATGAGTCTGGCTCAATTTTGATGAAAAGTGACTAGTTTGTGTCAAATAACACTGAAACTGATAGAAACATATGAAAAAGCATATACTATGTGTGCCGTGACTCTGCTAGTACAATAAAGCATTAGGTGTGAGTCTGGCTCAATTCTGATGAAAAGTGACTAGTTTGTGTGAAATAACCCTGAAATTGATAGAAACATATGAAAAAGCATATACTGTGTGTGCTGTGACTCTGCTTGTACAGTCAAGCGTTTTGGATGAGTCTGGCTCAATTCTGATGAAAAGTGACTAGTTGTTGTCAAATAACAATGAAATTGATAGAAACATATGAAAAAGCATATATTCTGTGTGCTGTGACTCTCCTTGTACAGTCAAGCGTTTTGGATGAGTATGGCTCAATTCTGATGAAAAGTGACTAGTTTGTGTCAAATAACACTGAAACTGATAGAAACATATGAAAAAGCATATACTATGTGTGCCGTGACTCTGCTAGTACAATAAAGCATTAGGTGTGAGTCTGGCTCAATTCTGATGAAAAGTGACTAGTTTGTGTGAAATAACCCTGAAATTGATAGAAACATATGAAAAAGCATATACTGTGTGTGCTGTGACTCTGCTTGTACAGTCAAGCGTTTTGGATGAGTCTGGCTCAATTTTGATGAAAAGTGACTCGTTTGTGTCAAATAACACTGAAACTGATAGAAACATATGAAAAAGCATATACTATGTGGGCCGTGACTCTGCTAGTATAATAAAGCATTAGGTGTGAGTCTGGCTCAATTCTGATGAAAAGTGACTAGTTTGTGTCGAATAACCCTGAAACTGATAGAAACATATGAAAAAGCATATACTATGTGTGCCGTGACTCTGCTAGTATAATAAAGCATTAGGTGTGAGTCTGGCTCAATTCTGATGAAAAGTGACTAGTTTGTGTGAAATAACCCTGAAATTGATAGAAACAAATGAAAAAGCATATACTGTGTATGCCGTGACTCTGCTCTTACAGTCAAGCGTTTTGGATGAGTCTGGCTCAATTCTGATGAAAAGTGACTAGTTGTCAAATAACACTGAAACTGATAGAAACATATGAAAAAGCATATACTGTGTGTGCCGTGACTCTACTTGTACAGTCAAGCGTTTTGGATGAGTCTGGCTCAATTTTGATGAAAAGTGACTAGTTTGTGTGAAATAACCTTGATATTGATAGAAACATATGAAAAAGCATATACTGTGTGTGCCGTGACTCTGCTTGTACAGTCAAGCGTTTTGGATGAGTCTGGCTCAATTTTGATGAAAAGTGAGTAGCTGTTGTCAAATAACACTGAAACTGATAGAAACATATGAAAAAGCATATACTGTGTGTGCCGTGACTCTCCTTGTACAGTCAAGCATTTTGGATGAGTCTGGCTCAATTTTGATGAAAAGTGACTAGTTTGTGTGAAATAACCTTGATATTGATAGAAACATATGAAAAAGCATATACTATGTGTGCCGTGACTCTGCTAGTATAATAAAGCATTAGGTGTGAGTCTGGCTCAATTCTGATGAAAAGAGACTAGTTTGTGTGAAATAACCCTGAAATTGATAGAAACATATGAAAAAGCATATACTGTGTGTGCCGTGACTCTGCTTATACAGTCAAGCGTTTTGGATGAGTCTGGCTCAATTTTCATGAAAAGTGACTAGTTGTTGTCAAATAACACTGAAACTGATAGAAACATATGAAAAAGCATATACTGTGTGTGCCGTGACTCTCCTTGTACAGTCAAGCATTTTGGATGAGTCTGGCTCAATTCTGATGAAAAGTGACTAGTTTGTGTCGAATAACACTGAAACTGATAGAAACATATGAAAAAGCATATACTATGTGTGCCGTGACTCTGCTAGTACAATAAAGCATTAGGTGTGAGTCTGGCTCAATTCTGATGAAAAGTGACTAGTTTGTGTGAAATAACCCTGAAATTGATAGAAACATATGAAAAAGCATATACTGTGTGTGCTGTGACTCTGCTTGTACAGTCAAGCGTTTTGGATGAGTCTGGCTCAATTCTAATGAAAAGTGACTAGTTGTTGTCAAATAACAATGAAAATGATAGAAACATATGAAAAAGCATATATTCTGTGTGCTGTGACTCTCCTTGTACAGTCAAGCGTTTTGGATGAGTATGGCTCAATTCTGATGAAAAGTGACTAGTTTGTGTCAAATAACACTGAAACTGATAGAAACATATGAAAAAGCATATACTATGTGTGCCGTGACTCTGCTAGTATAATAAAGCATTAGGTGTGAGTCTGGCTCAATTCTGATGAAAAGTGACTAGTTTGTGTGAAATAACCCTGAAATTGATAGAAACATATGAAAAAGCATATACTGTGTGTGCCGTGACTCTGCTTGTACAGTCAAACGTTTTGAATGAGTCTGACTCAATTTTGATGAAAAGTGAGTAACTGTTGTCAAATAACACTGAAACTGATAGAAACATATGAAAAAGCATATACTATGTGTGCCGTGACTCTGCTAGTATAATAAAGCATTAGGTGTGAGTCTGGCTCAATTTTGATGAAAAGTGACTAGTTTGTGTCAAATAACCCTGAAATTGATAGAAACATATGAAAAAGCATGTACTGTGTGTGCCGTGACTCTGCTTGTACAGTCAAGCGTTTTGGATGAGTCTGGCTCAATTTTGATGAAAAGTGACTAGTTGTTGTCAAATAACACTGAAACTGATAGAAACATATGAAAAAGCATATACTGTGTGTGCCGTGACTCTGCTTGTACAGTCAAGCGTTTTGGATGAGTCTGGCTCAATTTTGATGAAAAGTGACTAGTTTGTGTCAAATAACACTGAAACTGATAGAAACATATGAAAAAGCATATACTGTGTGTGCCGTGACTCTGCTCTTACAGTCAAACATTTTGGATGAGTCTGGCTCAATTCTGATGAAAAGTGACTAGTTTGTGTGAAATAACCCTGAAATTGATAGAAACATATGAAAAAGCATTTACTGTGTGTGCCGTGACTCTGCTTGTACAGTCAAGTGTTTTGGATGAGTCTGGCTCAATTCTGATGAAAAGTGACTAGTTTGTGTCGAATAACACTGAAACTGATAGAAACATATGAAAAAAGCATATACTGTGTGTGCCGTGACTCTGCTTGTACAGTCAGGCGTTTTGGATGAGTCTGGCTCAATTTTGATGAAAAGTGACTAGTTTTTGTCAAATAACACTGAAACTGATAGAAACATATGAAAAAGCATATACTATGTGTGCCGTGACTCTGCTAGTATAATAAAGCATTAGGTGTGAGTCTGGCTCAATTCTGATGAAAAGTGACTAGTTTGTGTGAAATAACCCTGAAATTGATAGAAACATATGAAAAAGCATATACTGTGTGTGCCGTGACTCTGCTCTTACAGTCAAGCGTTTTGGATGAGTCTGGCTCAATTCTGATGAAAAGTGACTAGTTGTTGTCAAATAACACTGAAACTGATAGAAACATATGGAAAGCATATACTATGTGTGCCTTGACTCTGCTAGTACAATAAAGCATTAGGTGTGAGTCTGGCTCAATTCTGATGAAAAGTGACTAGTTTGTGTCGAATAACACTGAAACTGATAGAAACATATGAAAAAGCATGTACTGTGTGTGCCGTGACTCTGCTTGTACAGTCAAGCGTTTTGGATGAGTCTGGCTCAATTTTGATGAAAAGTGACTAGTTGTTGTCAAATAACACTGAAACTGATAGAAACATATGAAAAAGCATATACTGTGTGTGCCGTGACTCTGCTTGTACAGTCAAGCGTTTTGGATGAGTCTGGCTCAATTTTGATGAAAAGTGACTAGTTTGTGTCAAATAACACTGAAACTGATAGAAACATATGAAAAAGCATATACTGTGTGTGCCGTGACTCTGCTCTTACAGTCAAGCATTTTGGATGAGTCTGGCTCAATTCTGATGAAAAGTGACTAGTTTTTGTCAAATAACACTGAAACTGATAGAAACATATGGAAATCATATACTATGTGTGCCGTGACTCTGCTAGTACAATAAAGCATTAGGTGTGAGTCTGGCTCAATTCTGATGAAAAGTGACTAGTTTGTGTCGAATAACACTGAAACTGATAGAAACATATGAAAAAGCATATACTGTGTGTGCCGTGACTCTGCTAGTACAGTCAAGCGTTTTCGATGAGTCTGGCTCAATTTTGATGAAAAGTGACTAGTTGTTGTCAGATAACACTGAAACTGATAGAAACATGTGAAAAAGCATATAATGTGTGTGCCGTGACTCTGCTTGTACAGTCAAGCGTTTTGGATGAGTCTGGCTCAATTTTGATGAAAAGTGACTAGTTGTTGTCAAATAACACTAAAACTGATAGAAACATATGAAAAAGCATATAATGTGTGTGCCGTGACTCTGCTTGTACAGTCAAGCGTTTTGGATGAGTCTGGGTCAATTTTGATGAAAAGTGACTAGTTTGTGTCAAATAACACTGAAACTGATAGAAACATATGGAAAGCATATACTATGTGTGCCGTGACTCTGCTAGTACAATAAAGCATTAGGTGTGAGTCTGGCTCAATTCTGATGAAAAGTGACTAGTTTGTCTGAAATAACCCTGAAATTGATAGAAACATATGAAAAAGCACATACTGTGTGTGCTGTGACTCTGCTTGTACAGTCAAGCGTTTTGGATGAGTCTGGCTCAATTCTGATGAAAAGTGACTAGTTGTTGTCAAATAACAATGAAATTGATAGAAACATATGAAAAAGCATATACTGTGTGTGCAGTGACTCTCCTTGTACAGTCAAGCATTTTGGATGAGTCTGGCTCAGTTCTGATGAAAAGTGACTAGTTTGTGTCAAATAACACTGAAACTGATAGAAACATATGAAAAAGCATATACTATGTGTGCCGTGACTCTGCTAGTACAGTCAAGCGTTTTGGATGAGTCTGGCTCAATTCTGATGAAAAGTGACTAGTTTGTGTCGAATAAAACTGAAACTGATAGAAACATATGGAAAGCATATACTATGTGTGCCGTGACTCTGCTAGTACAATAAAGCATTAGGTGTGAGTCTGGCTCAATTCTGATGAAAAGTGACTAGTTTGTGTCGAATAACACTGAAACTGATAGAAACATATGAAAAAGCATATACTATGTGTGCCGTGACTCTGCTAGTATAATGAAGCATTAGGTGTGAGACTGGCTCAATTTTGATGAAAAGTGACTAGTTTGTGTCGAATAACATTGAAACTGATAGAAACATATGAAAAAGCATATACTGTGTGTGCCGTGACTCTGCTTGTACAGTCAAGCGTTTTGGATGAGTCTGGCTCAATTTTGATGAAAAGTGACTAGTTGTTGTCAAATAACACTGAAACTGATAGAAACATATGAAAAAGCATATACTGTGTGTGCCGTGACTCTGCTTGTACAGTCAAGCGTTTTGGATGAGTCTGGCTCAATTTTGATGAAAAGTGACTAGTTTGTGTCAAATAACACTGAAACTGATAGAAACATATGAAAAAGCATATACTGTGTGTGCCGTGACTCTGCTTGTACAGTCAAGCGTTTTGGATGAGTCTGGCTCAATTTTGATGAAAAGTGACTAGTTTGTGTCAAATAACACTGAAACTGATAGAAACATATGAAAAAGCATATACTGTGTGTGCCGTGACTCTGCTCGTACAGTCAAGCGTTTTGGATGAGTCTGGCTCAATTTTGATGAAAAGTGACTAGTTGTTGTCAAATAACACTGAAACTGATAGAAACATATGAAAAAGCATATACTGTGTGTGCCGTGACTCTCCTTGTACAGTCAAGAATTTTGGATGAGTCTGGCTCAATTCTGATGAAAAGTGATTAGTTTGTGTGAAATAACCCTGAAATTGATAGAAACATATGAAAAAGCATATACTGTGTGTGCCGTGACTCTGCTTGTACAGTCAAGCGTTTTGGATGAGTCTGGCTCAATTTTGATGAAAAGTGACTAGTTGTTGTCAAATAACACTGAAACTGATAGAAACATATGAAAAATCATATAGTATGTGTGCCGTGACTCTGCTAGTATAATAAAGCATTAGGTGTGAGTCTGGCTCAATTCTGATGAAAAGTGACTAGTTTGTGTGAAATAACCCTGAAATTGATAGAAACATATGAAAAAGCATATACTGTGTGTGCCGTGACTCTGCTCTTACAGTCAAGCGTTTTGGATGAGTCTGGCTCAATTCTGATGAAAAGTGACTAGTTAGTGTGAAATAACCTTGATATTGATAGAAACATATGAAAAAGCATATACTGTGTGTGCCGTGACTCTGCTTGTACAGTCAAGCGTTTTGGATGAGTCTGGCTCAATTTTGATGAAAAGTGAGTAGCTGTTGTTAAATAACACTGAAACTGATAGAAACATATGAAAAAGCATATACTGTGTGTGCCGTGACTCTCCTTGTACAGTCAAGCATTTTGGATGAGTCTGGCTCAATTCTGATGAAAAGTGACTAGTTTGTGTCGAATAACACTGAAACTGATAGAAACATATGAAAAAGCATATACTATGTGTGCCGTGACTCTGCTAGTACAATAAAGCATTAGGTGTGAGTCTGGCTCAATTCTGATGAAAAGTGACTAGTTTGTGTGAAATAACCCTGAAATTGATAGAAACATGTGAAAAAGCATATACTGTGTGTGCTGTGACTCTGCTTGTACAGTCAAGCGTTTTGGATGAGTCTGGCTCAATTCTGATGAAAAGTGACTAGTTGTTGTCAAATAACAATGAAATTGATAGAAACATATGAAAAAGCATATATTCTGTGTGCTGTGACTCTCCTTGTACAGTCAAGCGTTTTGGATGAGTATGGCTCAATTCTGATGAAAAGTGACTAGTTTGTGTCAAATAACACTGAAACTGATAGAAACATATGAAAAAGCATATACTATGTGTGCCGTGACTCTGCTAGTACAATAAAGCATTAGGTGTGAGTCTGGCTCAATTCTGATGAAAAGTGACTAGTTTGTGTGAAATAACCCTGAAATTGATAGAAACATATGAAAAAGCATATACTGTGTGTGCTGTGACTCTGCTTGTACAGTCAAGCGTTTTGGATGAGTCTGGCTCAGTTTTGATGAAAAGTGACTAGTTTGTGTCAAATAACACTGAAACTGATAGAAACATATGAAAAAGCATATACTATGTGTGCCGTGACTCTGCTAGTACAATAAAGCATTAGGTGTGAGTCTGGCTCAATTCTGATGAAAAGTGACTAGTTTGTGTGAAATAACCCTGAAATTGATAGAAACATATGAAAAAGCATATACTGTGTGTGCTGTGACTCTGCTTGTACAGTCAAGCGTTTTGGATGAGTCTGGCTCAATTCTGATGAAAAGTGACTAGTTGTTGTCAAATAACAATGAAATTGATAGAAACATATGAAAAAGCATATATTCTGTGTGCTGTGACTCTCCTTGTACAGTCAAGCGTTTTGGATGAGTATGGCTCAATTCTGATGAAAAGTGACTAGTTTGTGTCAAATAACACTGAAACTGATAGAAACATATGAAAAAGCATATACTATGTGTGCCGTGACTCTGCTAGTACAATAAAGCATTAGGTGTGAGTCTGGCTCAATTCTGATGAAAAGTGACTAGTTTGTGTGAAATAACCCTGAAATTGATAGAAACATATGAAAAAGCATATACTGTGTGTGCTGTGACTCTGCTTGTACAGTCAAGCGTTTTGGATGAGTCTGGCTCAATTTTGATGAAAAGTGACTAGTTTGTGTCAAATAACACTGAAACTGATAGAAACATATGAAAAAGCATATACTATGTGGGCCGTGACTCTACTAGTATAATAAAGCATTAGGTGTGAGTCTGGCTCAATTCTGATGAAAAGTGACTAGTTTGTGTCGAATAACCCTGAAACTGATAGAAACATATGAAAAAGCATATACTATGTGTGCCGTGACTCTGCTAGTAAAATAAAGCATTAGGTGTGAGTCTGGCTCAATTCTGATGAAAAGTGACTAGTTTGTGTGAAATAACCCTGAAATTGATAGAAACAAATGAAAAAGCATATACTGTGTATGCCGTGACTCTGCTCTTACAGTCAAGCGTTTTGGATGAGTCTGGCTCAATTCTGATGAAAAGTGACTAGTTGTCAAATAACACTGAAACTGATAGAAACATATGAAAAAGCATATACTGTGTGTGCCGTGACTCTACTTGTACAGTCAAGCGTTTTGGATGAGTCTGGCTCAATTTTGATGAAAAGTGACTAGTTTGTGTGAAATAACCTTGATATTGATAGAAACATATGAAAAAGCATATACTGTGTGTGCCGTGACTCTGCTTGTACAGTCAAGCGTTTTGGATGAGTCTGGCTCAATTTTGATGAAAAGTGAGTAGCTGTTGTCAAATAACACTGAAACTGATAGAAACATATGAAAAAGCATATACTGTGTGTGCCGTGACTCTCCTTGTACAGTCAAGCATTTTGGATGAGTCTGGCTCAATTTTGATGAAAAGTGACTAGTTTGTGTGAAATAACCTTGATATTGATAGAAACATATGAAAAAGCATATACTATGTGTGCCGTGACTCTGCTAGTATAATAAAGCATTAGGTGTGAGTCTGGCTCAATTCTGATGAAAAGAGACTAGTTTGTGTGAAATAACCCTGAAATTGATAGAAACATATGAAAAAGCATATACTGTGTGTGCCGTGACTCTGCTTGTACAGTCAAGCATTTTGGATGAGTCTGGCTCAATTTTGATGAAAAGTGACTAGTTTGTGTCAAATAACACTGAAACTGATAGAAACATATGAAAAAGCATATACTGTGTGTGCCGTGACTCTGCTTGTACAGTCAAGCGTTTTGGATGAGTCTGGCTCAATTTTGATGAAAAGTGACTAGTTTGTGTCAAATAACACTGAAACTGATAGAAACATATGAAAAAGCATATACTGTGTGTGCCGTGACTCTGCTTGTACAGTCAAGCGTTTTGGATGAGTCTGGCTCAATTTTGATGAAAAGTGACTAGTTTGTGTCAAATAACACTGAAACTGATAGAAACATATGAAAAAGCATATACTGTGTGTGCCGTGACTCTGCTTATACAGTCAAGCGTTTTGGATGAGTCTGGCTCAATTTTGATGAAAAGTGACTAGTTTGTGTCAAATAACACTGAAACTGATAGAAACATATGAAAAAGCATATACTGTGTGTGCCGTGACTCTGCTCGTACAGTCAAGCGTTTTGGATGAGTCTGGCTCAATTTTGATGAAAAGTGACTAGTTGTTGTCAAATAACACTGAAACTGATAGAAACATATGAAAAAGCATATACTGTGTGTGCCGTGACTCTCCTTGTACAGTCAAGAATTTTGGATGAGTCTGGCTCAATTCTGATGAAAAGTGATTAGTTTGTGTGAAATAACCCTGAAATTGATAGAAACATATGAAAAACCATATACTGTGTGTGCCGTGACTCTGCTTGTACAGTCAAGCGTTTTGGATGAGTCTGGCTCAATTTTGATGAAAAGTGACTAGTTGTTGTCAAATAACACTGAAACTGATAGAAACATATGAAAAATCATATAGTATGTGTGCCGTGACTCTGCTAGTATAATAAAGCATTAGGTGTGAGTCTGGCTCAATTCTGATGAAAAGTGACTAGTTTGTGTGAAATAAAACTGAAATTGATAGAAACATATGAAAAAGCATATACTGTGTGTGCCGTGACTCTGCTCTTACAGTCAAGCGTTTTGGATGAGTCTGGCTCAATTTTGATGAAAAGTGACTAGTTTGTGTGAAATAACCTTGATATTGATAGAAACATATGAAAAAGCATATACTGTGTGTGCCGTGACTCTGCTTGTACAGTCAAGCGTTTTGGATGAGTCTGGCTCAATTTTGATGAAAAGTGACTAGTTTGTGTCGAATAACACTGAAACTGATAGAAACATATGAAAAAGCATATACTGTGTGTGCCGTGACTCTGCTTGTACAGTCAAGCGTTTTGGATGAGTCTGGCTCAATTTTGATGAAAAGTGACTAGTTTGTGTCAAATAACACTGAAACTGATAGAAACATATGAAAAAGCATATACTATGTGTGCCGTGACTCTGCTAGTATAATAAAGCATTAGGTGTGAGTCTGGCTCAATTCTGATGAAAAGTGACTAGTTTGTGTGAAATAACCCTGAAATTGATAGAAACATATGAAAAAGCATATACTGTGTGTGCCGTGACTCTGCTTATACAGTCAAGCGTTTTGGATGAGTCTGGCTCAATTTTCATGAAAAGTGACTAGTTGTTGTCAAATAACAATGAAATTGATAGAAACATATGAAAAAGCATATATTCTGTGTGCTGTGACTCTCCTTGTACAGTCAAGAGTTTTGGATGAGTATGGCTCAATTCTGATGAAAAGTGACTAGTTTGTGTCAAATAACACTGAAACTGATAGAAACATATGAAAAAGCATATACTATGTGTGCCGTGACTCTGCTAGTACAATAAAGCATTAGGTGTGAGTCTGGCTCAATTCTGATGAAAAGTGACTAGTTTGTGTGAAATAACCTTGAAATTGATAGAAACATATGAAAAAGCATATACTGTGTGTGCTGTGACTCTGCTTGTACAGTCAAGCGTTTTGGATGAGTCTGGCTCAATTTTGATGAAAAGTGACTAGTTTGTGTCAAATAACACTGAAACTGATAGAAACATATGAAAAAGCATATACTATGTGTGCCGTGACTCTGCTAGTATAATAAAGCATTAGATGTGAGTCTGGCTCAATTCTGATGAAAAGTGACTAGTTTGTGTGAAATAACCCTGAAATTGATAGAAACAAATGAAAAAGCATATACTGTGTATGCCGTGACTCTGCTCTTACAGTCAAGCGTTTTGGATGAGTCTGGCTCAATTCTGATGAAAAGTGACTAGTTGTCAAATAACACTGAAACTGATAGAAACATATGAAAAAGCATATACTGTGTGTGCCGTGACTCTACTTGTACAGTCAAGCGTTTTGGATGAGTCTGGCTCAATTCTGATGAAAAGTGACTAGTTTGTGTCAAATAACACTGAAACTGATAGAAACATATGAAAAAGCATATACTATGTGTGCCGTGACTCTGCTAGTATAATAAAGCATTAGGTGTGAGTCTGGCTCAATTCTGATGAAAAGTGACTAGTTTGTGTCGAATAACACTGAAACTGATAGAAACATATGAAAAAGCATATACTGTGTGTGCCGTGACTCTGCTTGTACAGTCAAGCGTTTTGGATGAGTCTGGCTCAATTCTGATGAAAAGTGACTAGTTTGTGTGAAATAACCCTGAAATTGATAGAAACATATGAAAAAGCATATACTGTGTGTGCCGTGACTCTGCTTGTACAGTCAAGCGTTTTGGATGAGTCTGGCTCAATTTTGATGAAAAGTGACTAGTTTGTGTGAAATAACCTTGATATTGATAGAAACATATGAAAAAGCATATACTGTGTGTGCCGTGACTCTGCTTGTACAGTCAAGCGTTTTGGATGAGTCTGGCTCAATTTTGATGAAAAGTGAGTAGCTGTTGTCAAATAACACTGAAACTGATAGAAACATATGAAAAAGCATATACTGTGTGTGCCGTGACTCTCCTTGTACAGTCAAGCATTTTGGATGAGTCTGGCTCAATTCTGATGAAAAGTGACTAGTTTGTGTCGAATAACACTGAAACTGATAGAAACATATGAAAAAGCATATACTATGTGTGCCGTGACTCTGCTAGTATAATAAAGCATTAGGTGTGAGTCTGGCTCAATTCTGATGAAAAGTGACTAGTTTGTGTGAAATAACCCTGAAATTGATAGAAACATATGAAAAAGCATATACTGTGTGTGCCGTGACTCTGCTTATACAGTCAAGCGTTTTGGATGAGTCTGGCTCAATTTTCATGAAAAGTGACTAGTTGTTGTCAAATAACACTGAAACTGATAGAAACATATGAAAAAGCATATACTGTGTGTGCCGTGACTCTCCTTGTACAGTCAAGCATTTTGGATGAGTCTGGCTCAATTCTGATGAAAAGTGACTAGTTTGTGTCGAATAACACTGAAACTGATAGAAACATATGAAAAAGCATATACTATGTGTGCCGTGACTCTGCTAGTACAATAAAGCATTAGGTGTGAGTCTGGCTCAATTCTGATGAAAAGTGACTAGTTTGTGTGAAATAACCCTGAAATTGATAGAAACATATGAAAAGCATATACTGTGTGTGCTGTGACTCTGCTTGTACAGTCAAGCGTTTTGGATGAGTCTGGCTCAATTCTGATGAAAAGTGACTAGTTGTTGTCAAATAACAATGAAATTGATAGAAACATATGAAAAAGCATATATTCTGTGTGCTGTGACTCTCCTTGTACAGTCAAGCGTTTTGGATGAGTATGGCTCAATTCTGATGAAAAGTGACTAGTTTGTGTCAAATAACACTGAAACTGATAGAAACATATGAAAAAGCATATACTATGTGTGCCGTGACTCTGCTAGTACAATAAAGCATTAGGTGTGAGTCTGGCTCAATTCTGATGAAAAGTGACTAGTTTGTGTGAAATAACCCTGAAATTGATAGAAACATATGAAAAAGCATATACTGTGTGTGCTGTGACTCTGCTTGTACAGTCAAGCGTTTTGGATGAGTCTGGCTCAATTTTGATGAAAAGTGACTAGTTTGTGTCAAATAACACTGAAACTGATAGAAACATATGAAAAAGCATATACTATGTGTGCCGTGACTCTGCTAGTATAATAAAGCATTAAGTGTGAGTCTGGCTCAATTCTGATGAAAAGTGACTAGTTTGTGTCGAATAACCCTGAAACTGATAGAAACATATGAAAAAGCATATACTATGTGTGCCGTGACTCTGCTGGTATAATAAAGCATTAGGTGTGAGTCTGGCTCAATTCTGATGAAAAGTGACTAGTTTGTGTGAAATAACCCTGAAATTGATAGAAACAAATGAAAAAGCATATACTGTGTATGCCGTGACTCTGCTCTTACAGTCAAGCGTTTTGGATGAGTCTGGCTCAATTCTGATGAAAAGTGACTAGTTGTTGTCAAATAACACTGAAACTGATAGAAACATATGAAAAAGCATATACTGTGTGTGCCGTGACTCTACTTGTACAGTCAAGCGTTTTGGATGAGTCTGGCTCAATTTTGATGAAAAGTGATTAGTTTGTGTCAAATAAAACTGAAACTGATAGAAACATATGAAAAAGCATATACTGTGTGTGCTGTGACTCTCCTTGTACAGTCAAGCATTTTGGATGAGTCTGGCTCAATTCTGATGAAAAGTGACTAGTTTGTGTCAAATAACACTGAAACTGATAGAAACATATGGAAATCATATACTATGTGTGCCGTGACTCTGCTAGTACAATAAAGCATTAGGTGTGAGTCTGGCTCAATTCTGATGAAAAGTGACTAGTTTGTGTCGAATAGAACTGAAACTGATAGAAACATATGAAAAAGCATATACTGTGTGTGCCGTGACTCTGCTTGTACAGTCAAGCGTTTTGGATGAGTCTGGCTCAATTCTGATGAAAAGTGACTAGTTTGTGTCAAATAACACTGAAACTGATAGAAACATATGAAAAAGCATATACTATGTGTGCCGTGACTCTGCTTGTACAGTCAAGCGTTTTGGATGAGTCTGGCTCAATTCTGATGAAAAGTGACTAGTTTGTGTGAAATAACCCTGAAATTGATAGAAACATATGAAAAAGGATATACTGTGTGTGCCGTGACTCTGCTTGTACAGTCAAGCGTTTTGGATGAGTCTGGCTCAATTTTGATGAAAAGTGACTAGTTTGTGTGAAATAACCCTGAAATTGATAGAAACATATGAAAAAGCATATACTGTGTGTGCCGTGACTCTGCTTATACAGTCAAGCGTTTTGGATGAGTCTGGCTCAATTTTCATGAAAAGTGACTAGTTGTTGTCAAATAACACTGAAACTGATAGAAACATATGAAAAAGCATATACTGTGTGTGCCGTGACTCTCCTTGTACAGTCAAGCATTTTGGATGAGTCTGGCTCAATTCTGATGAAAAGTGACTAGTTTGTGTCGAATAACACTGAAACTGATAGAAACATATGAAAAAGCATATACTATGTGTGCCGTGACTCTGCTAGTACAATAAAGCATTAGGTGTGAGTCTGGCTCAATTCTGATGAAAAGTGACTAGTTTGTGTGAAATAACCCTGAAATTGATAGAAACATATGAAAAAGCATATACTGTGTGTGCTGTGACTCTGCTTGTACAGTCAAGCGTTTTGGATGAGTCTGGCTCAATTCTGATGAAAAGTGACTAGTTGTTGTCAAATAACAATGAAATTGATAGAAACATATGAAAAAGCATATATTCTGTGTGCTGTGACTCTCCTTGTACAGTCAAGCGTTTTGGATGAGTATGGCTCAATTCTGATGAAAAGTGACTAGTTTGTGTCAAATAACACTGAAACTGATAGAAACATATGAAAAAGCATATACTATGTGTGCCGTGACTCTGCTTGTACAGTCAAGCGTTTTGGATGAGTCTGGCTCAATTTTGATGAAAAGTGACTAGTTTGTGTCAAATAACACTGAAACTGATAGAAACATATGAAAAAGCATATACTGTGTGTGCCGTGACTCTACTTGTACAGTCAAGCGTTTTGGATGAGTCTGGCTCAATTCTGATGAAAAGTGACTAGTTTGTGTCGAATAACCCTGAAACTGATAGAAACATATGAAAAAGCATATACTATGTGTGCCGTGACTCTGCTAGTATAATAAAGCATTAGGTGTGAGTCTGGCTCAATTCTGATGAAAAGTGACTAGTTTGTGTGAAATAACCCTGAAATTGATAGAAACAAATGAAAAAGCATATACTGTGTATGCCGTGACTCTGCTCTTACAGTCAAGCGTTTTGGATGAGTCTGGCTCAATTTTGATGAAAAGTGATTAGTTTGTGTCAAATAAAACTGAAACTGATAGAAACATATGAAAAAGCATATACTGTGTGTGCTGTGACTCTCCTTGTACAGTCAAGCATTTTGGATGAGTCTGGCTCAATTCTGATGAAAAGTGACTAGTTTGTGTCAAATAACACTGAAACTGATAGAAACATATGGAAATCATATACTATGTGTGCCGTGACTCTGCTAGTACAATAAAGCATTAGGTGTGAGTCTGGCTCAATTCTGATGAAAAGTGACTAGTTTGTGTCGAATAACACTGAAACTGATAGAAACATATGGAAATCATATACTATGTGTGCCGTGACTCTGCTAGTATAATAAAGCATTAGGTGTGAGTCTGGCTCAATTCTGATGAAAAGTGACTAGTTTGTGTCGAATAACACTGAAACTGATAGAAACATATGAAAAAGCATATACTGTGTGTGCCGTGACTCTGCTTGTACAGTCAAGCGTTTTGGATGAGTCTGGCTCAATTCTGATGAAAAGTGACTAGTTTGTGTCAAATAACACTGAAACTGATAGAAACATATGAAAAAGCATATACTATGTGTGCCGTGACTCTGCTAGTATAATAAAGCATTAGGTGTGAGTCTGGCTCAATTCTGATGAGAAGTGACTAGTTTGTGTGAAATAACCCTGAAATTGATTGAAACATATGAAAAAGCATATACTGTGTGTGCCGTGACTCTGCTCTTACAGTCAAGCGTTTTGGATGAGTCTGGCTCAATTCTGATGAAAAGTGACTAGTTTGTGTGAAATAACCTTGATATTGATAGAAACATATGAAAAAGCATATACTGTGTGTGCCGTGACTCTGCTTGTACAGTCAAGCGTTTTGGATGAGTCTGGCTCAATTTTGATGAAAAGTTAGTAGCTGTTGTCAAATAACACTGAAACTGATAGAAACATATGAAAAAGCATATACTGTGTGTGCCGTGACTCTCCTTGTACAGTCAAGCATTTTGGATGAGTCTGGCTCAATTCTGATGAAAAGTGACTAGTTTGTGTCGAATAACACTGAAACTGATAGAAACATATGAAAAAGCATATACTATGTGTGCCGTGACTCTGCTAGTATAATAAAGCATTAGGTGTGAGTCTGGCTCAATTCTGATGAAAAGTGACTAGTTTGTGTGAAATAACCCTGAAATTGATAGAAACATATGAAAAAGCATATACTGTGTGTGCCGTGACTCTGCTTATACAGTCAAGCGTTTTGGATGAGTCTGGCTCAATTTTCATGAAAAGTGACTAGTTGTTGTCAAATAACACTGAAACTGATAGAAACATATGAAAAAGCATATACTGTGTGTGCCGTGACTCTCCTTGTACAGTCAAGCATTTTGGATGAGTCTGGCTCAATTCTGATGAAAAGTGACTAGTTTGTGTCGAATAACACTGAAACTGATAGAAACATATGAAAAAGCATATACTATGTGTGCCGTGACTCTGCTAGTACAATAAAGCATTAGGTGTGAGTCTGGCTCAATTCTGATGAAAAGTGACTAGTTTGTGTGAAATAACCCTGAAATTGATAGAAACATATGAAAAAGCATATACTGTGTGTGCTGTGACTCTGCTTGTACAGTCAAGCGTTTTGGATGAGTCTGGCTCAATTTTGATGAAAAGTGACTAGTTGTTGTCAAATAACAATGAAATTGATAGAAACATATGAAAAAGCATATATTCTGTGTGCTGTGACTCTCCTTGTACAGTCAAGCGTTTTGGATGAGTATGGCTCAATTCTGATGAAAAGTGACTAGTTTGTGTCAAATAACACTGAAACTGATAGAAACATATGAAAAAGCATATACTATGTGTGCCGTGACTCTGCTAGTATAATAAAGCATTAGGTGTGAGTCTGGCTCAATTCTGATGAAAAGTGACTAGTTTGTGTCGAATAACACTGAAACTGATAGAAACATATGAAAAAGCATATACTATGTGTGCCGTGACTCTGCTAGTATAATAAAGCATTAGGTGTGAGTCTGGCTCAATTCTGATGAAAAGTGACTAGTTTGTGTGAAATAACCCTGAAATTGATAGAAACAAATGAAAAAGCATATACTGTGTATGCCGTGACTCTGCTCTTACAGTCA
This sequence comes from Thunnus thynnus, assembly GCF_963924715.1. Classification (NCBI taxonomy): domain Eukaryota; kingdom Metazoa; phylum Chordata; class Actinopteri; order Scombriformes; family Scombridae; genus Thunnus; species Thunnus thynnus. The sequence continues at coordinate 9,061,264 of NC_089518.1, forward strand.
AGCGTTTTGGATGAGTCTGGCTCAATTCTGATGAAAAGTGACTAGTTGTTGTCAAATAACACTGAAACTGATAGAAACATATGAAAAAGCATATACTGTGTGTGCCGTGACTCTACTTGTACAGTCAAGCGTTTTGGATGAGTCTGGCTCAATTTTGATGAAAAGTGATTAGTTTGTGTCAAATAAAACTGAAACTGATAGAAACATATGAAAAAGCATATACTGTGTGTGCTGTGACTCTCCTTGTACAGTCAAGCATTTTGGATGAGTCTGGCTCAATTCTGATGAAAAGTGACTAGTTTGTGTCAAATAACACTGAAACTGATAGAAACATATGGAAATCATATACTATGTGTGCCGTGACTCTGCTAGTACAATAAAGCATTAGGTGTGAGTCTGGCTCAATTCTGATGAAAAGTGACTAGTTTGTGTCAAATAACACTGAAACTGATAGAAACATATGAAAAAGCATATACTATGTGTGCCGTGACTCTGCTAGTATAATAAAGCATTAGGTGTGAGTCTGGCTCAATTCTGATGAAAAGTGACTAGTTTGTGTCGAATAACACTGAAACCGATAGAAACATATGAAAAAGCATATACTGTGTGTGCCGTGACTCTGCTTGTACAGTCAAGCGTTTTGGATGAGTCTGGCTCAATTCTGATGAAAAGTGACTAGTTTGTGTGAAATAACCCTGAAATTGATAGAAACATATGAAAAAGCATATACTGTGTGTGCCGTGACTCTGCTTGTACAGTCAAGCGTTTTGGATGAGTCTGGCTCAATTTTGATGAAAAGTGAGTAGCTGTTGTCATATAACACTGAAACTGATAGAAACATATGAAAAAGCATATACTGTGTGTGCCGTGACTCTCCTTGTACAGTCAAGAATTTTGGATGAGTCTGGCTCAATTCTGATGAAAAGTGACTCGTTGGTGTCGAATAACCCTGAAACTGATAGAAACATATGAAAAAGCATATACTATGTGTGCCGTGACTCTGCTAGTATAATAAAGCATTAGGTGTGAGTCTGGCTCAATTCTGATGAAAAGTGACTAGTTTGTGTAAAATAACCCTGAAATTGATAGAAACATATGAAAAAGCATTTACTGTGTGTGCCGTGACTCTGCTTGTACAGTCAAGCGTTTTGGATGAGTCTGGCTCAATTCTGATGAAAAGTGACTAGTTGTTGTCAAATAACAATGAAATTGATAGAAACATATGAAAAAGCATATACTATGTGTGCCGTGACTCTGCTAGTACAATAAAGCATTAGGTGTGAGTCTGGCTCAATTCTGATGAAAAGTGACTAGTTTGTGTGAAATAACCCTGAAATTGATAGAAACATATGAAAAAGCATATACTGTGTGTGCTGTGACTCTGCTTGTACAGTCAAGCGTTTTGGATGAGTCTGGCTCAATTTTGATGAAAAGTGACTAGTTTGTGTCAAATAACACTGAAACTGATAGAAACATATGAAAAAGCATATACTATGTGTGCCGTGACTCTGCTAGTATAATAAAGCATTAGGTGTGAGTCTGGCTCAATTCTGATGAAAAGTGACTAGTTTGTGTCGAATAACCCTGAAACTGATAGAAACATATGAAAAAGCATATACTATGTGTGCCGTGACTCTGCTAGTATAATAAAGCATTAGGTGTGAGTCTGGCTCAATTCTGATGAAAAGTGACTAGTTTGTGTGAAATAACCCTGAAATTGATAGAAACATATGAAAAAGCATATACTGTGTATGCCGTGACTCTGCTCTTACAGTCAAGCGTTTTGGATGAGTCTGGCTCAATTCTGATGAAAAGTGACTAGTTGTTGTCAAATAACACTGAAACTGATAGAAACATATGAAAAAGCATATACTGTGTGTGCCGTGACTCTACTTGTACAGTCAAGCGTTTTGGATGAGTCTGGCTCAATTTTGATGAAAAGTGATTAGTTTGTGTCAAATAAAACTGAAACTGATAGAAACATATGAAAAAGCATATACTGTGTGTGCTGTGACTCTGCTTGTACAGTCAAGCGTTTTGGATGAGTCTGGCTCAATTCTGATGAAAAGTGACTAGTTTGTGTCAAATAACACTGAAACTGATAGAAACATATGGAAATCATATACTATGTGTGCCGTGACTCTGCTAGTACAATAAAGCATTAGGTGTGAGTCTGGCTCAATTCTGATGAAAAGTGACTAGTTTGTGTCGAATAACACTGAAACTGATAGAAACATATGAAAAAGCATATACTGTGTGTGCCGTGACTCTGCTTGTACAGTCAAGCGTTTTGGATGAGTCTGGCTCAATTCTGATGAAAAGTGACTAGTTTGTGTCAAATAACACTGAAACTGATAGAAACATATGAAAAAGCATATACTATGTGTGCCGTGACTCTGCTAGTATAATAAAGCATTAGGTGTGAGTCTGGCTCAATTCTGATGAAAAGTGACTAGTTTGTGTCGAATAACACTGAAACCGATAGAAACATATGAAAAAGCATATACTGTGTGTGCCGTGACTCTGCTTGTACAGTCAAGCGTTTTGGATGAGTCTGGCTCAATTCTGATGAAAAGTGACTAGTTTGTGTGAAATAACCCTGAAATTGATAGAAACATATGAAAAAGCATATACTGTGTGTGCCGTGACTCTGCTTGTACAGTCAAGCGTTTTGGATGAGTCTGGCTCAATTTTGATGAAAAGTGAGTAGCTGTTGTCATATAACACTGAAACTGATAGAAACATATGAAAAAGCATATACTGTGTGTGCCGTGACTCTCCTTGTACAGTCAAGAATTTTGGATGAGTCTGGCTCAATTCTGATGAAAAGTGACTCGTTGGTGTCGAATAACCCTGAAACTGATAGAAACATATGAAAAAGCATATACTATGTGTGCCGTGACTCTGCTAGTATAATAAAGCATTAGGTGTGAGTCTGGCTCAATTCTGATGAAAAGTGACTAGTTTGTGTAAAATAACCCTGAAATTGATAGAAACATATGAAAAAGCATTTACTGTGTGTGCCGTGACTCTGCTTATACAGTCAAGCGTTTTGGATGAGTCTGGCTCAATTTTCATGAAAAGTGACTAGTTGTTGTCAAATAACACTGAAACTGATAGAAACATATGAAAAAGCATATACTGTGTGTGCCGTGACTCTGCTTGTACAGTCAAGCATTTTGGATGAGTCTGGCTCAATTCTGATGAAAAGTGACTAGTTTGTGTCGAATAACACTGAAACTGATAGAAACATATGAAAAAGCATATACTATTTGTGCCGTGACTCTGCTAGTACAATAAAGCATTAGGTGTGAGTCTGGCTCAATTCTGATAAAAAGTGACTAGTTTGTGTGAAATAACCCTGAAATTGATAGAAACATATGAAAAAGCATATACTGTGTGTGCTGTGACTCTGCTTGTACAGTCAAGCGTTTTGGATGAGTCTGGCTCAATTCTGATGAAAAGTGACTAGTTGTTGTCAAATAACAATGAAATTGATAGAAACATATGAAAAAGCATATACTATGTGTGCCGTGACTCTGCTAGTACAATAAAGCATTAGGTGTGAGTCTGGCTCAATTCTGATGAAAAGTGACTAGTTTGTGTGAAATAACCCTGAAATTGATAGAAACATATGAAAAAGCATATACTGTGTGTGCTGTGACTCTGCTTGTACAGTCAAGCGTTTTGGATGAGTCTGGCTCAATTTTGATGAAAAGTGACTAGTTTGTGTCAAATAACACTGAAACTGATAGAAACATATGAAAAAGCATATACTATGTGTGCCGTGACTCTGCTAGTATAATAAAGCATTAGGTGTGAGTCTGGCTCAATTCTGATGAAAAGTGACTAGTTTGTGTCGAATAACCCTGAAACTGATAGAAACATATGAAAAAGCATATACTATGTGTGCCGTGACTCTGCTAGTATAATAAAGCATTAGGTGTGAGTCTGGCTCAATTCTGATGAAAAGTGACTAGTTTGTGTGAAATAACCCTGAAATTGATAGAAACATATGAAAAAGCATATACTGTGTATGCCGTGACTCTGCTCTTACAGTCAAGCGTTTTGGATGAGTCTGGCTCAATTCTGATGAAAAGTGACTAGTTGTTGTCAAATAACACTGAAACTGATAGAAACATATGAAAAAGCATATACTGTGTGTGCCGTGACTCTACTTGTACAGTCAAGCGTTTTGGATGAGTCTGGCTCAATTTTGATGAAAAGTGATTAGTTTGTGTCAAATAAAACTGAAACTGATAGAAACATATGAAAAAGCATATACTGTGTGTGCTGTGACTCTGCTTGTACAGTCAAGCGTTTTGGATGAGTCTGGCTCAATTCTGATGAAAAGTGACTAGTTTGTGTCAAATAACACTGAAACTGATAGAAACATATGGAAATCATATACTATGTGTGCCGTGACTCTGCTAGTACAATAAAGCATTAGGTGTGAGTCTGGCTCAATTCTGATGAAAAGTGACTAGTTTGTGTCGAATAACACTGAAACTGATAGAAACATATGAAAAAGCATATACTGTGTGTGCCGTGACTCTGCTTGTACAGTCAAGCGTTTTGGATGAGTCTGGCTCAATTCTGATGAAAAGTGACTAGTTTGTGTCAAATAACACTGAAACTGATAGAAACATATGAAAAAGCATATACTATGTGTGCCGTGACTCTGCTAGTATAATAAAGCATTAGGTGTGAGTCTGGCTCAATTCTGATGAAAAGTGACTAGTTTGTGTGAAATAACCCTGATATTGATAGAAACATATGAAAAAGCATATACTGTGTGTGCCGTGACTCTGCTTGTACAGTCAAGCGTTTTGGATGAGTCTGGCTCAATTTTGATGAAAAGTGAGTAGCTGTTGTAAAATAACACTGAAACTGATAGAAACATATGAAAAAGCATATACTGTGTGTGCCGTGACTCTCCTTGTACAGTCAAGCATTTTGGATGAGTCTGGCTCAATTCTGATGAAAAGTGACTAGTTTGTGTCGAATAACACTGAAACTGATAGAAACATAGGAAAAAGCATATACTATGTGTTCCGTGACTCTGCTAGTATAATAAAGCATTAGGTGTGAGTCTGGCTCAATTCTGATGAAAAGTGACTAGTTTGTGTGAAATAACCCTGAAATTGATAGAAACATATGAAAAAGCATTTACTGTGTGTGCCGTGACTCTGCTCTTACAGTCAAGCGTTTTGGATGAGTCTGGCTCAATTTTGATGAAAAGTGAGTAGCGGTTGTCAAATAACACTGAAACTGATAGAAACATATGAAAAAGCATATACTATGTGTGCCGTGACTCTGCTAGTATAATAAAGCATTAGGTGTGAGTCTCGCTCAATTTTGATGAAAAGTGACTAGTTGTTGTCAAATAACACTGAAACTGATAGAAACATATGAAAAAGCATATACTGTGTGTGCCGTGACTCTCCTTGTACAGTCAAGCATTTTGGATGAGTCTGGCTCAATTCTGATGAAAAGTGACTAGTTTGTGTCAAATAACACTGAAACTGATAGAAACATATGGAAAGCATATACTATGTCTGCCGTGACTCTGCTAGTACAATAAAGCATTAGGTGTGAGTCTGGCTCAATTCTGATGAAAAGTGACTAGTTTGTGTCGAATAACACTGAAACTGATAGAAACATATGAAAAAGCATATACTATGTGTGCCGTGACTCTGCTAGTATAATAAAGCATTAGGTGTGAGTCTGGCTCAATTCTGATGAAAAGTGACTAGTTTGTGTGAAATAACCCTGAAATTGATAGAAACATATGAAAAAGCATATACTGTGTGTGCCGTGACTCTGCTAGTACAGTCAAGCGTTTTGGATGAGTCTGGCCCAATTTTGATGAAAAGTGACTAGTTGTTGTCAAATAACACTGAAACTGATAGAAACGTGAAAAAGCATATAATGTGTGTGCCGTGACTCTGCTTGTACAGTCAAGCGTTTTGGATGAGTCTGGCTCAATTCTGATGAAACGTGACTAGTTTGTGTCAAATAACACTGAAACTGATAGAAACATATGAAAAAGCATATACTATGTGTGCCGTGACTCTGCTAGTATAATAAAGCATTAGGTGTGAGTCTGGCTCAATTCTGATGAAAAGTGACTAGTTTCTGTGAAATAACCCTGAAATTGATAGAAACATATGAAAAAGCATATACTGTGTGTGCCGTGACTCTGCTTGTACAGTCAAGCGTTTTGGATGAGACTGGATCAATTTTGATGAAAAGTGAGTAGCTGTTGTCAAATAACACTGAAACTGATAGAAACATATGAAAAAGCATATACTGTGTGTGCCGTGACTCTGCCAGTATAATAAAGCATTAGGTGTGAGTCTGGCTCAATTCTGATGAAAAGTGACTAGTTTGTGTCGAATAACACTGAAACTGATAGAAACATATGAAAAAGCATATACTATGTGTGCCGTGACTCTGCTAGTATAATAAAGCATTAGGTGTGAGTCTGGCTCAATTCTGATGAAAAGTGACTAGTTTGTGTGAAATAACCCTGAAATTGATAGAAACATATGAAAAAGCATATACTGTGTGTGCCGTGACTCTGCTTGTACAGTCAAGCGTTTTGAATGAGTCTGGCTCAATTTTGATGAAAAGTGAGTAGCTTTTGTCAAATAACACTGAAACTGATAGAAACATATGAAAAAGCATATACTATGTGTGCCGTGACTCTGCTAGTATAATAAAGCATTAGGTGTGAATCTGGCTCAATTTTGATGAAAAGTGACTAGTTTGTGTCAAATAACCCTGAAATTGATAGAAACATATGAAAAAGCATGTACTGTGTGTGCCGTGACTCTGCTTGTACAGTCAAGCGTTTTGGATGAGTCTGGCTCAATTTTGATGAAAAGTGACTAGTTGTTGTCAAATAACACTGAAACTGATAGAAACATATGAAAAAGCATATACTGTGTGTGCCGTGACTCTGCTTGTACAGTCAAGCGTTTTGGATGAGTCTGGCTCAATTTTGATGAAAAGTGACTAGTTTGTGTCAAATAACACTGAAACTGATAGAAACATATGAAAAAGCATATACTGTGTGTGCCGTGACTCTGCTAGTACAGTCAAGCGTTTTCGATGAGTCTGGCCCAATTTTGATGAAAAGTGACTAGTTGTTGTCAAATAACACTGAAACTGATAGAAACGTGAAAAAGCATATAATGTGTGTGCCGTGACTCTGCTTGTACAGTCAAGCGTTTTGGATGAGTCTGGCTCAATTCTGATGAAACGTGACTAGTTTGTGTCAAATAACACTGAAACTGATAGAAACATATGAAAAAGCATATACTATGTGTGCCATGACTCTGCTAGTATAATAAAGCATTAGGTGTGAGTCTGGCTCAATTCTGATGAAAAGTGACTAGTTTCTGTGAAATAACCCTGAAATTGATAGAAACATATGAAAAAGCATATACTGTGTGTGCCGTGACTCTGCTTGTACAGTCAAGCGTTTTGGATGAGACTGGCTCAATTTTGATGAAAAGTGAGTAGCTGTTGTCAAATAACACTGAAACTGATAGAAACATATGAAAAAGTATATACTGTGTGTGCCGTGACTCTGCCAGTATAATAAAGCATTAGGTGTGAGTCTGGCTCAATTCTGATGAAAAGTGACTAGTTTGTGTCGAATAACACTGAAACTGATAGAAACATATGAAAAAGCATATACTATGTGTGCCGTGACTCTGCTAGTATAATAAAGCATTAGGTGTAAGTCTGGCTCAATTTTGATGAAAAGTGACTAGTTTGTGTCAAATAACCCTGAAATTGATAGAAACATATGAAAAAGCATATACTGTGTGTGCCGTGACTCTACTTGTACAGTCAAGCGTTTTGGATGAGTCTGGCTCAATTTTGATGAAAAGTGATTAGTTTGTGTCAAATAAAACTGAAACTGATAGAAACATATGAAAAAGCATATACTGTATGTGCCGTGACTCTCCTTGTACAGTCAAGCATTTTGGATGAGTCTGGCTCAATTCTGATGAAAAGTGACTAGTTTGTGTCAAATAACACTGAAACTGATAGAAACATATGGAAAGCATATACTATGTGTGCCGTGACTCTGCTAGTACAATAAAGCATTAGGTGTGAGTCTGGCTCAATTCTGATGAAAAGTGACTAGTTTGTGTCGAATAACACTGAAACTGATAGAAACATATGAAAAAGCATATACTGTGTGTGCCGTGACTCTGCTTGTACAGTCAAGCGTTTTGGATGAGTCTGGCTCAATTCTGATGAAAAGTGACTAGTTTGTGTCAAATAACACTGAAACTGATAGAAACATATGAAAAAGCATATACTATGTGTGCCGTGACTCTGCTAGTATAATAAAGCATTAGGTGTGAGTCTGGCTCAATTCTGATGAAAAGTGACTAGTTTGTGTGAAATAACCCTGAAATTGATAGAAACATATGAAAAAGCATATACTGTGTGTGCCGTGACTCTGCTTGTCAGTCAAGCGTTTTGAATGAGTCTGGCTCAATTTTGATGAAAAGTGAGTAGCTGTTGTCAAATAACACTGAAACTGATAGAAACATATGAAAAAGCATATACTATGTGTGCCGTGACTCTGCTAGTATAATAAAGCATTAGGTGTGAGTCTGGCTCAATTTTGATGAAAAGTGACTAGTTTGTGTCAAATAACCCTGAAATTGATAGAAACATATGAAAAAGCATGTACTGTGTGTGCCGTGACTCTGCTTGTACAGTCAAGCGTTTTGGATGAGTCTGGCTCAATTTTGATGAAAAGTGACTAGTTTGTGTCAAATAACACTGAAACTGATAGAAACATATGAAAAAGCATATACTGTGTGTGCCGTGACTCTGCTCTTAAAGTCAAGCATTTTGGATGAGTCTGGCTCAATTCTGATGAAAAGTGACTAGTTTGTGTGAAATAACCCTGAAATTGATAGAAACATATGAAAAAGCATTTACTGTGTGTGCCGTGACTCTGCTTGTACAGTCAAGTGTTTTGGATGAGTCTGGCTCAATTCTGATGAAAAGTGACTAGTTTGTGTCGAATAACACTGAAACTGATAGAAACATATGAAAAAAGCATATACTGTGTGTGCCGTGACTCTGCTTGTACAGTCAGGCGTTTTGGATGAGTCTGGCTCAATTTTGATGAAAAGTGACTAGTTTTTGTCAAATAACACTGAAACTGATAGAAACATATGAAAAAGCATATACTATGTGTGCCGTGACTCTGCTAGTATAATAAAGCATTAGGTGTGAGTCTGGCTCAATTCTGATGAAAAGTGACTAGTTTGTGTGAAATAACCCTGAAATTGATAGAAACATATGAAAAAGCATATACTGTGTGTGCCGTGACTCTGCTCTTACAGTCAAGCGTTTTGGATGAGTCTGGCTCAATTCTGATGAAAAGTGACTAGTTGTTGTCAAATAACACTGAAACTGATAGAAACATATGGAAAGCATATACTATGTGTGCCTTGACTCTGCTAGTACAATAAAGCATTAGGTGTGAGTCTGGCTCAATTCTGATGAAAAGTGACTAGTTTGTGTCGAATAACACTGAAACTGATAGAAACATATGAAAAAGCATGTACTGTGTGTGCCGTGACTCTGCTTGTACAGTCAAGCGTTTTGGATGAGTCTGGCTCAATTTTGATGAAAAGTGACTAGTTGTTGTCAAATAACACTGAAACTGATAGAAACATATGAAAAAGCATATACTGTGTGTGCCGTGACTCTGCTTGTACAGTCAAGCGTTTTGGATGAGTCTGGCTCAATTTTGATGAAAAGTGACTAGTTTGTGTCAAATAACACTGAAACTGATAGAAACATATGAAAAAGCATATACTGTGTGTGCCATGACTCTGCTCTTACAGTCAAGCATTTTGGATGAGTCTGGCTCAATTCTGATGAAAAGTGACTAGTTTTTGTCAAATAACACTGAAACTGATAGAAACATATGGAAATCATATACTATGTGTGCCGTGACTCTGCTAGTACAATAAAGCATTAGGTGTGAGTCTGGCTCAATTCTGATGAAAAGTGACTAGTTTGTGTCGAATAACACTGAAACTGATAGAAACATATGAAAAAGCATATACTGTGTGTGCCGTGACTCTGCTAGTACAGTCAAGCGTTTTCGATGAGTCTGGCTCAATTTTGATGAAAAGTGACTAGTTGTTGTCAGATAACACTGAAACTGATAGAAACATGTGAAAAAGCATATAATGTGTGTGCCGTGACTCTGCTTGTACAGTCAAGCGTTTTGGATGAGTCTGGCTCAATTTTGATGAAAAGTGACTAGTTGTTGTCAAATAAAACTGAAACTGATAGAAACATATGAAAAAGCATATACTGTATGTGCCGTGACTCTCCTTGTACAGTCAAGCATTTTGGATGAGTCTGGCTCAATTCTGATGAAAAGTGACTAGTTTGTGTCAAATAACACTGAAACTGATAGAAACATATGGAAAGCATATACTATGTGTGCCGTGACTCTGCTAGTACAATAAAGCATTAGGTGTGAGTCTGGCTCAATTCTGATGAAAAGTGACTAGTTTGTGTCAAATAACACTGAAACTGATAAAAACATATGAAAAAGCATATACTATGTGTGCCGTGACTCTGCTAGTATAATAAAGCATTAGGTGTGAGTCTGGCTCAATTCTGATGAAAAGTGACTAGTTTGTGTGAAATAACCCTGAAATTGATAGAAACATATGAAAAAGCATATACTGTGTGTGCCGTGACTCTGCTTGTACAGTCAAGCGTTTTGGATGAGTCTGGCTCAATTTTGATGAAAAGTGAGTAGCTGTTGTCAAATAACACTGAAACTGATAGAAACATATGAAAAAGCATATACTATGTGTGCCGTGACTCTGCTAGTATAATAAAGCATTAGGTGTGAGTCTGGCTCAATTTTGATGAAAAGTGACTAGTTTGTGTCAAATAACCCTGAAATTGATAGAAACATATGAAAAAGCATGTACTGTGTGTGCCGTGACTCTGCTTGTACAGTCAAGCGTTTTGGATGAGTCTGGCTCAATTTTGATGAAAAGTGACTAGTTGTTGTCAAATAACACTGAAACTGATAGAAACATATGAAAAAGCATATACTGTGTGTGCCGTGACTCTGCTCTTACAGTCAAGCATTTTGGATGAGTCTGGCTCAATTCTGATGAAAAGTGACTAGTTTGTGTGAAATAACCCTGAAATTGATAGAAACATATGAAAAAGCATTTACTGTGTGTGCCGTGACTCTGCTTGTACAGTCAAGCGTTTTGGATGAGTCTGGCTCAATTCTGATGAAAAGTGACTAGTTTGTGTCGAATAACACTGAAACTGATAGAAACATATGAAAAAGCATATACTGTGTGTGCCGTGACTCTACTTGTACAGTCAGGCGTTTTGGATGAGTCTGGCTCAATTTTGATGAAAAGTGACTAGTTTTTGTCAAATAACACTGAAACTGATAGAAACATATGAAAAAGCATATACTATGTGTGCCGTGACTCTGCTAGTATAATAAAGCATTAGGTGTGAGTCTGGCTCAATTCTGATGAAAAGTGACTAGTTTGTGTGAAATAACCCTGAAATTGATAGAAACATATGAAAAAGCATATACTGTGTGTGCCGGGACTCTGCTCTTACAGTCAAGCGTTTTGGATGAGTCTGGCTCAATTCTGATGAAAAGTGACTAGTTGTTGTCAAATAACACTGAAACTGATAGAAACATATGAAAAAGCATATACTGTGTGTGCCGTGACTCTGCTTGTACAGTCAAGCGTTTTGGATGAGTCTGGCTCAATTTTGATGAAAAGTGATTAGTTTGTGTCAAATAAAACTGAAACTGATAGAAACATATGAAAAAGCATATACTGTGTGTGCCGTGACTCTCCTTGTACAGTCAAGCATTTTGGATGAGTCTGGCTCAATTCTGATGAAAAGTGACTAGTTTGTGTCGAATAACACTGAAACTGATAGAAACATATGAAAAAGCATATACTGTGTGTGCCGTGACTCTGCTAGTACAGTCAAGCGTTTTCGATGAGTCTGGCTCAATTTTGATGAAAAGTGACTAGTTGTTGTCAGATAACACTGAAACTGATAGAAACATGTGAAAAAGCATATAATGTGTGTGCCGTGACTCTCCTTGTACAGTCAAGCGTTTTGGATGAGTCTGGCTCAATTCTGATGAAAAGTGACTAGTTTGTGTCAAATAACACTGAAACTGATAGAAACATATGAAAAAGCATATACTATGTGTGCCGTGACTCTACTAGTATAATAAAGCATTAGGTGTGAGTCTGGCTCAATTCTGATGAAAAGTGACTAGTTTGTGTGAAATAACCCTGAAATTGATAGAAACATATGAAAAAGCATATACTGTGTGTGCCGTGACTCTGCTTGTACAGTCAAGCGTTTTGGATGAGTCTGGCTCAATTTTGATGAAAAGTGAGTAGCTGTTGTCAAATAACACTGAAACTGATAGAAACATATGAAAAAGCATATACTGTGTGTGCCGTGACTCTGCTAGTATAATAAAGCATTAGGTGTGAGTCTGGCTCAATTCTGATGAAAAGTGACTAGTTTGTGTCGAATAACACTGAAACTGATAGAAACATATGAAAAAGCATATACTATGTGTGCCGTGAATCTGCTAGTATAATAAAGCATTAGGTGTAAGTCTGGCTCAATTTTGATGAAAAGTGACTAGTTTGTGTCAAATAACCCTGAAATTGATAGAAACATATGAAAAAGCATGTACTGTGTGTGCCGTGACTCTGCTTGTACAGTCAAGCGTTTTGGATGAGTCTGGCTCAATTTTGATGAAAAGTGACTAGTTGTTGTCAAATAACACTGAAACTGATAGAAACATATGAAAAAGCATATACTGTGTGTGCCGTGACTCTGCTTGTACAGTCAAGCGTTTTGGATGAGTCTGGCTCAATTTTGATGAAAAGTGACTAGTTTGTGTCAAATAACACTGAAACTGATAGAAACATATGAAAAAGCTTATACTGTGTGTGCCGTGACTCTGCTTGTACAGTCAAGCGTTTTCGATGAGTCTGGCTCAAATTTGATGAAAAGTGACTAGTTGTTGTCAAATAACACTGAAACTGATAGAAACATGTGAAAAAGCATATAATGTGTGTGCCGTGACTCTGCTTGTACAGTCAAGCGTTTTGGATGAGTCTGGCTCAATTCTGAAGAAAAGTGACTAGTTTGTGTCAAATAACACTGAAACTGATAGAAACATATGAAGAAGCATATACTATGTGTGCCGTGACTCTGCTAGTATAATAAAGCATTAGGTGTGAGTCTGGCTCAATTCTGATGAAAAGTGACTAGTTTGTGTGAAATAACCCTGAAATTGATAGAAACATATGAAAAAGCATATACTGTGTGTGCCGTGACTCTGCTTGTACAGTCAAGCGTTTTGGATGAGTCTGGCTCAATTTTGATGAAAAGTGAGTAGCTGTTGTCAAATAACACTGAAACTGATAGAAACATATGAAAAAGCATATACTGTGTGTGCCGTGACTCTGCTAGTATAATAAAGCATTAGGTGTGAGTCTGGCTCAATTCTGATGAAAAGTGACTAGTTTGTGTCGAATAACACTGAAACTGATAGAAACATATGAAAAAGCATATACTATGTGTGCCGTGACTCTGCTAGTATAATAAAGCATTAGGTGTAAGTCTGGCTCAATTTTGATGAAAAGTGACTAGTTTGTGTCAAATAACCCTGAAATTGATAGAAACATATGAAAAAGCATATACTGTGTGTGCCGTGACTCAACTTGTACAGTCAAGCGTTTTGGATGAGTCTGGCTCAATTTTGATGAAAAGTGATTAGTTTGTGTCGAATAACACTGAAACTGATAGAAACATATGAAAAAGCATATACTGTGTGTGCCGTGACTCTGCTTGTTCAGTCAAGCATTTTGGATGAGTCTGGCTCAATTCTGATGAAAAGTGACTAGTTTGTGTCAAATAACACTGAAACTGATAGAAACATATGAAAAAGCATATACTATGTGTGCTGTGACTCTGCTAGTATAATAAAGCATTAGGTGTGAGTCTGGCTCAATTCTGATGAAAAGTGACTAGTTTGTGTGAAATAACCCTGAAATTGATAGAAACATATGAAAAAGCATATACTGTGTGTGCCGTGACTCTACTTGTACAGTCAAGCGTTTTGGATGAGTCTGGCTCAATTTTGATGAAAAGTGATTAGTTTGTGTCAAATAAAACTGAAACTGATAGAAACATATGAAAAAGCATATACTGTGTGTGCCGTGACTCTCCTTGTACAGTCAAGCATTTTGGATGAGTCTGGCTGAATTCTGATGAAAAGTGACTAGTTTGTGTCAAATAACACTGAAACTGATAGAAACATATGAAAAAGCATATACTATGTGTGACGTGACTCTGCTAGTACAGTCAAGCGTTTTCGATGAGTCTGGCTCAATTTTGATGAAAAGTGACTAGTTGTTATCAAATAACACTGAAACTGATAGAAACATGTGAAAAAGCATATAATGTGTGTGCCGTGACTCTGCTTGTACAGTCAAGCGTTTTGGATGAGTCTGGCTCAATTCTGATGAAAAGTGACTAGTTTGTGTCAAATAACACTGAAACTGATAGAAACATATGGAAAGCATATACTATGTGTGCCGTGACTCTGCTAGTACAATAAAGCATTAGGTGTGAGTCTGGCTCAATTCTGATGAAAAGTGACTAGTTTGTGTGAAATAACCCTGAAATTGATAGAAACATATGAAAAAGCATATACTGTGTGTGCTGTGACTCTCCTTGTACAGTCAAGCATTTTGGATGAGTCTGGCTCAATTTTGATGAAAAGTGACTAGTTGTTGTCAAATAACACTGAATCTGATAGAAACATATGAAAAAGCATATACTGTGTGTGCCGTGACTCTGCTTGTACAGTCAAGCGTTTTGGATGAGTCTGGCTCAATTTTGATGAAAAGTGACTAGTTTGTATCGAATAACACTGAAACTGATAGAAACATGTGAAAAAGCATATACTGTCTGTGCTGTGACTCTGCTTGGACAGTCAAGCGTTTTGGATGAGTCTGGCTCAATTTTGATGAAAAGTGACTAGTTGTTGAATAACACTGAAACTGATAGAAACATGTGAAAAAGCATATACTGTCTGTGCTGTGACTCTCCTTGTATAGTCAAGCGTTTTGGATGAGTCTGGCTCAATTTTGATGAAAAGTGACTAGTTTTTGTCAAATAACCCTGAAACTGATAGGAACATATGAAAAAGCATATACTATGTGTGCCGTGACTCTGCTAGTATAATAAAGCATTAGGTGTGAGTCTGGCTCAATTCTGATGAAAAGTGACTAGTTTGTGTGAAATAACCCTGAAATTGATAGAAACATATGAAAAAGCATATACTGTGTGTGCCGTGACTCTGCTCTTACAGTCAAGCATTTTGGATGAGTCTGGCTCAATTCTGATGAAAAGTGACTAGTTTGTGTGAAATAACCCTGAAATTGATAGAAACATATGAAAAAGCATTTACTGTGTGTGCCTTGACTCTGCTTGTACAGTCAAGCGTTTTGGATGAGTCTGGCTCAATTTTGATGAAAAGTGACTAGTTGTTGTCAAATAACACTGAAACTGATAAAAACATATGAAAAAGCATATACTGTGTGTGCCGTGACTCTCCTTGTACAGTCAAGCATTTTGGATGAGTCTGGCTCAATTCTGATGAAAAGTGACTAGTTTGTGTCGAATACCACTGAAACTGATAGAAACATATGAAAAAGCATATACTATGTGTGCCGTGACTCTCCTTGTACAGTCAAGCGTTTTGGATGAGTCTGGCTCAATTCTGATGAAAAGTGACTAGTTTGTGTCGAATAACACTGAAATTGATAGAAACATATGAAAAAGCATATACTGTGTGTGCCGTGACTCTGCTTGTACAATCAAGCGTTTTGGATGAGTCTGGCTCAATTCTGATGAAAAGTGACTAGTTTGTGTCAAATAACACTGAAACTGATAGAAACATATGAAAAAGCATATACTGTGTGTGCCGTGACTCTCCTTGTACAGTCAAGCATTTTGGATGAGTCTGGCTCAATTCTGATGAAAAGTGACTAGTTTGTGTCGAATAACACTGAAACTGATAGAAACATATGAAAAAGCATATACTGTGTGTGCCATGATTCTGCTAGTACAGTCAAGCGTTTTGGATGAGTCTGGCTCAATTTTGATGAAAAGTGACTAGTTGTTGTCAAATAACACTAAAACTGATAGAAACATATGAAAAAGCATATAATGTGTGTGCCGTGACTCTGCTTGTACAGTCAAGCGTTTTGGATGAGTCTGGGTCAATTTTGATGAAACTGACTAGTCTGTGTCAAATAACACTGAAACTGATAGAAACATGTGAAAAAGCATATACTGTGTGTGCCGTGACTCTGCTTGTACAGTCAAGCGTTTTGGATGAGTCTGGCTAAATTTTGATGAAAAGTGACTAGTTTGTATCGAATAACACTGAAACTGATAGAAACATGTGAAAAAGCATATACTGTGTGTGCCGTGACTCTGCTTGTACAGTCAAGCGTTTTGGATGAGTCTGGCTCAATTTTGATGAAAAGTGACTAGTTGTCGAATAACATTGAAACTGATAGAAACATATGAAAAAGCATATACTGTGTGTGCCGTCACTCTCCTTGTACAGTCAAGCATTTTGGATGAATCTGGCTCAATTCTGATGAAAAGTGACTAGTTTGTGTCAAATAACACTGAAACTGATAGAAACATATGAAAAAGCATATACTATGTGTGCCGTAACTCTGCTAGTACAATAAAGCATTAGGTGTGAGTCTGGCTCAATTCTGATGAAAAGTGACTAGTTTGTGTGAGATAACCCTGAAATTGATAGAAACATATGAAAAAGCATATACTGTGTGTGCCGTGACTCTGCTTGTACAATCAAGCGTTTTGGATGAGTCTGGCTCAATTCTGATGAAAAGTGACTAGTTTGTGTGAAATAACACTGAAACTGATAGAAACATATGAAAAAGCATATACTATGTGTGCCGTGACTCTCCTTGTACAGTCAAGCGTTTTGGATGAGTCTGGCTCAATTCTGATGAAAAGTGACTAGTTTGTGTCGAATAACACTGAAATTGATAGAAACATATGAAAAAGCATATACTGTGTGTGCCATGACTCTGCTTGTACAATCAAGCGTTTTGGATGAGTCTGGCTCAATTCTGATGAAAAGTGACTAGTTTGTGTCAAATAACACTGAAACTGATAGAAACATATGAAAAAGCATATACTGTGTGTGCCGTGACTCTCCTTGTACAGTCAAGCATTTTGGATGAGTCTGGCTCAATTCTGATGAAAAGTGACTAGTTTGTGTCGAATAACACTGAAACTGATAGAAACATATGAAAAAGCATATACTGTGTGTGCCGTGACTCTGCTTGTACAGTCAAGCGTTTTGGATGAGTCTGGCTCAATTCTGATGAAAAGTGACTAGTTTGTATCGAATAACACTGAAACTGATAGAAACATGTGAAAAAGCATATACTGTGTGTGCTGTGACTCTGCTTGGACAGTCAAGCGTTTTGGATGAGTCTGGCTCAATTTTGATGAAAAGTGATTAGTTGTCGAATAACACTGAAACTGATAGAAACATATGAAAAAGCATATACTGTGTGTGCCGTCACTCTCCTTGTACTGTCAAGCATTTTGGATGAGTCTGGCTCAATTCTGATGAAAAGTGACTAGTTTGTGTCAAATAACACTGAAACTGATAGAAACATATGAAAAAGCATATACTGTGTGTGCCGTCACTCTCCTTGTACAGTCAAGTATTTTGGATGAGTCTGGCTCAATTCTGATGAAAAGTGACTAGTTTGTGTCAAATAACACTGAAACTGATAGAAACATATGAAAAAGCATATACTATGTGTGCCGTGACTCTGCTAGTACAATAAAGCATTAGGTGTGAGTCTGGCTCAATTCTGATGAAAAGTGACTAGTTTGTGTGAAATTTCCCTGAAACTGATAGAAACATATGAAAAAGCATATACTGTGTGTGCCGTGACTCTCCTTGTACAGTCAAGCATTTTGGATGAGTCTGGCTCAATTTTGATGAAAAGTGACTAGTTTGTGTCAAATAACACTGAAAATGATAGAAACATATGAAAAAGCATATACTGTGTGTGCCATGACTCTGCTAGTACAGTCAAGCGTTTTCGATGAGTCTGGCTCAATTTTGATGAAAAGTGACTAGTTGTTGTCAAATAACACTGAAACTGATAGAAACATGTGAAAAAGCATATAATGTGTGTGCCGTGACTCTGCTTGGACAGTCAAGCGTTTTGGATGAGTCTGGCTCAATTCTGATGAAAAGTGACTAGTTTGTGTCGAATAACACTGAAATTGATAGAAACATATGAAAAAGCATATACTGTGTGTGCCATGACTCTGCTTGTAAAATCAGGCGTTTTGGATGAGTCTGGCTCAATTCTGATGAAAAGTGACTAGTTTGTGTGAAATAACACTGAAACTGATAGAAACATATGAAAAAGCATATACTATGTGTGCCGTGACTCTCCTTGTACAGTCAAGCGTTTTGGATGAGTCTGGCTCAATTCTGATGAAAAGTGACTAGTTTGTGTCGAATAACACTGAAATTGATAGAAACATATGAAAAAGCATATACTGTGTGTGCCGTGACTCTGCTTGTACAATCAAGCGTTTTGGATGAGTCTGGCTCAATTTTGATGAAAAGTGACTAGTTTGTGTCAAATAACACTGAAACTGATAGAAACATATGAAAAAGCATATACTGTGTGTGCCGTGACTCTCCTTGTACAGTCAAGCATTTTGGATTAGTCTGGCTCAATTCTGATGAAAAGTGACTAGTTTGTGTCGAATAACACTGAAACTGATAGTAACATATGAAAAAGCATATACTGTGTGTGCCATGACTCTGCTAGTACAGTCAAGCGTTTTGGATGAGTCTGGCTCAATTTTGATGAAAAGTGACTAGTTGTTGTCAAATAACACTAAAACTGATAGAAACATATGAAAAAGCATATAATGTGTGTGCCGTGACTCTGCTTGGACAGTCAAGCGTTTTGGATGAGTCTGGCTCAATTCTGATGAAAAGTGACTAGTTGTTGTCAAATAACACTGAAACTGATAGAAACATATGAAAAAGCATATACTGTGTGTGCCGTGACTCTGCTTGTACAGTCAAGCGTTTTGGATGAGTCTGGCTAAATTTTGATGAAAAGTGACTAGTTTGTATCGAATAACACTGAAACTGATAGAAACATATGAAAAAGCATATACTATGTGTGCCGTAACTCTGCTAGTACAATAAAGCATTAGGTGTGAGTCTGGCTCAATTCTGATGAAAAGTGACTAGTTTGTGTGAAATAACACTGAAACTGATAGAAACATATGAAAAAGCATATACTATGTGTGCCGTGACTCTCCTTGTACAGTCAAGCGTTTTGGATGAGTCTGGCTCAATTCTGATGAAAAGTGACTAGTTTGTGTCGAATAACACTGAAATTGATAGAAACATATGAAAAAGCATATACTGTGTGTGCCGTGACTCTGCTTGTACAGTCAAGCATTTTGGATGAGTCTGGCTCAATTTTGATGAAAAGTGACTAGTTTGTGTCAAATAACACTGAAACTGATAGAAACATATGAAAAAGCATATACTGTGTGTGCCGTGACTCTGCTAGTACAGTCAAGCATTTTCGATGAGTCTGGCTCAATTTTGATGAAAAGTGACTAGTTTGTGTCGAATAACACTGAAACTGATAGAAACATATGAAAAAGCATATACTGTGTGTGCCGTCACTCTCCTTGTACAGTCAAGTATTTTGGATGAGTCTGGCTCAATTCTGATGAAAAGTGACTAGTTTGTTTCAAATAACACTGAAACTGATAGAAACATATGAAAAAGCATATACTATGTGTGCCGTGACTCTGCTAGTACAATAAAGCATTAGGTGTGAGTCTGGCTCAATTCTGATGAAAAGTGACTAGTTTGTGTGAAATTTCCCTGAAACTGATAGAAACATATGAAAAAGCATATACTGTGTGTGCCGTGACTCTCCTTGTACAGTCAAGCATTTTGGATGAGTCTGGCTCAATTTTGATGAAAAGTGACTAGTTTGTGTCAAATAACACTGAAAATGATAGAAACATATGAAAAAGCATATACTGTGTGTGCCGTGACTCTGCTAGTACAGTCAAGCGTTTTCGATGAGTCTGGCTCAATTTTGATGAAAAGTGACTAGTTGTTGTCAAATAACACTGAAACTGATAGAAACATGTGAAAAAGCATATAATGTGTGTGCCGTGACTCTGCTTGTACAGTCAAGCGTTTTGGATGAGTCTGGCTCAATTTTGATGAAAAATGACTAGTTGTTGTCAAATAACACTGAAACTGATAGAAACATATGAAAAAGCATATACTGTGTGTGCCGTGACTCTGCTAGTACAATAAAGCATTAGGTGTGAGTCTGGCTCAATTCTGATGAAAAGTGACTAGTTTGTGTGAAATAACCCTGAAATTGATAGAAACATATGAAAAAGCATATACTGTGTGTGCCGTGACTCTGCTAGGACAGTCAAGCGTTTTGGATGAGTCTGGCTCAATTCTGATGAAAAGTGACTAGTTTGTGTCAAATAACACTGAAACTGATAGAAACATATGAAAAAGCATATACTGTGTGTGCCGTGACTCTCCTTGTACAGTCAAGCATTTTGGATGAGTCTGGCTCAATTCTGATGAAAAGTGACTAGTTTGTGTCGAATAACACTGAAACTGATAGAAACATATGAAAAAGCATATACTGTGTGTGCCGTGACTCTGCTTGTACAGTCAAGCGTTTTGGATGAGTCTGGCTCAATTCTGATGAAAAGTCACTAGTTTGTATCGAATAACACTGAAACTGATAGAAACATGTGAAAAAGCATATACTGTGTGTGCTGTGACTCTGCTAGGACAGTCAAGCGTTTTGGATGAGTCTGGCTCAATTTTGATGAAAAGTGATTAGTTGTCGAATAACACTGAAACTGATAGAAACATATGAAAAAGCATATACTGTGTGTGCCGTCACTCTCCTTGTACTGTCAAGCATTTTGGATGAGTCTGGCTCAATTCTGATGAAAAGTGACTAGTTTGTGTCAAATAACACTGAAACTGATAGAAACATATGAAAAAGCATATACTATGTGTGCCGTGACTCTGCTAGTACAATAAAGCATTAGGTGTGAGTCTGGCTCAATTCTGATGAAAAGTGACTAGTTTGTGTGAAATAACCCTGAAACTGATAGAAACATGAAAAAGCATATACTGTGTGTGCCGTGACTCTGCTTGTACAGTCAAGCATTTTGGATGAGTCTGGCTCAATTTTGATGAAAAGTGACTAGTTTGTGTCAAATAACACTGAAACTGATAGAAACATATGAAAAAGCATATACTGTGTGTGCCGTGACTCTGCTAGTACAGTCAAGCATTTTCGATGAGTCTGGCTCAATTTTGATGAAAAGTGACCAGTTGTTGTCAAATAACACTGAAACTGATAGAAACATATGAAAAAGCATATACTGTGTGTGCCGTGACTCTGCTTGTACAGTCAAGCGTTTTGGATGAGTCTGGCTAAATTTTGATGAAAAATGACTAGTTTGTGTCGAATAACACTGAAACTGATAGAAACATATGAAAAAGCATATACTGTGTGTGCCGTCACTCTCCTTGTACAGTCAAGTATTTTGGATGAGTCTGGCTCAATTCTGATGAAAAGTGACTAGTTTGTTTCAAATAACACTGAAACTGATAGAAACATATGAAAAAGCATATACTATGTGTGCCGTGACTCTGCTAGTACAATAAAGCATTAGGTGTGAGTCTGGCTCAATTCTGATGAAAAGTGACTAGTTTGTGTGAAATTTCCCTGAAACTGATAGAAACATGAAAAAGCATATACTGTGTGTGCCGTGACTCTCCTTGTACAGTCAAGCATTTTGGATGAGTCTGGCTCAATTTTGATGAAAAGTGACTAGTTTGTGTCAAATAACACTGAAAATGATAGAAACATATGAAAAAGCATATACTGTGTGTGCCGTGACTCTGCTAGTACAGTCAAGCGTTTTCGATGAGTCTGGCTCAATTTTGATGAAAAGTGACTAGTTGTTGTCAAATAACACTGAAACTGATAGAAACATGTGAAAAAGCATATAATGTGTGTGCCGTGACTCTGCTTGTACAGTCAAGCGTTTTGGATGAGTCTGGCTCAATTTTGATGAAAAATGACTAGTTGTTGTCAAATAACACTGAAACTGATAGAAACATATGAAAAAGCATATACTGTGTGTGCCGTGACTCTGCTAGTACAATAAAGCAATAGGTGTGAGTCTGGCTCAATTCTGATGAAAAGTGACTAGTTTGTGTGAAATAACCCTGAAATTGATAGAAACATATGAAAAAGCATATACTGTGTGTGCCGTGACTCTGCTAGGACAGTCAAGCGTTTTGGATGAGTCTGGCTCAATTCTGATGAAAAGTGACTAGTTTGTGTCGAATAACACTGAAACTGATAGAAACATATGAAAAAGCATATACTGTGTGTGCCGTGACTCTGCTAGTACAGTCAAGCGTTTTCGATGAGTCTGGCTCAATTTTGATGAAAAGTGACTAGTCTGTGTCAAATAACACTGAAACTGATAGAAACATGGGAAAAAGCATATACTGTGTGTGCCGTGACTCTGCTTGTACAGTCAAGCGTTTTGGATGAGTCTGGCTCAATTTTGATGAAAAATGACTAGTTGTTGTCAAATAACACTGAAACTGATAGAAACATATGAAAAAGCATATACTGTGTGTGCCGTGACTCTGCTTGTACAGTCAAGCGTTTTGGATGAGTCTGGCTCAATTCTGATGAAAAGTGACTAGTTTGTGTCAAATAACACTGAAACTGATAGAAACATGTGAAAAAGCATATAATGTGTGTGCCGTGACTCTGCTTGGACAGTCAAGCGTTTTGGATGAGTCTGGCTCAATTCTGATGAAAAGTGACTAGTTTGTGTCGAATAACACTGAAATTGATAGAAACATATGAAAAAGCATATACTATGTGTGCCGTGACTCTCCTTGTACAGTCAAGCGTTTTGGATGAGTCTGGCTCAATTCTGATGAAAAGTGACTAGTTTGTGTCGAATAACACTGAAATTGATAGAAACATATGAAAAAGCATATACTGTGTGTGCCGTGACTCTGCTTGTACAATCAAGCGTTTTGGATGAGTCTGGCTCAATTTTGATGAAAAGTGACTAGTTTGTGTCAAATAACACTGAAACTGATAGAAACATATGAAAAAGCATATACTGTGTGTGCCGTGACTCTCCTTGTACAGTCAAGCATTTTGGATTAGTCTGGCTCAATTCTGATGAAAAGTGACTAGTTTGTGTCGAATAACACTGAAACTGATAGAAACATATGAAAAAGCATATACTGTGTGTGCCATGACTCTGCTAGTACAGTCAAGCGTTTTGGATGAGTCTGGCTCAATTTTGATGAAAAGTGACTAGTTGTTGTCAAATAACACTAAAACTGATAGAAACATATGAAAAAGCATATAATGTGTGTGCCGTGACTCTGCTTGGACAGTCAAGCGTTTTGGATGAGTCTGGCTCAATTCTGATGAAAAGTGACTAGTTGTTGTCAAATAACACTGAAACTGATAGAAACATATGAAAAAGCATATACTGTGTGTGCCGTGACTCTGCTTGTACAGTCAAGCGTTTTGGATGAGTCTGGCTAAATTTTGATGAAAAGTGACTAGTTTGTATCGAATAACACTGAAACTGATAGAAACATATGAAAAAGCATATACTATGTGTGCCGTAACTCTGCTAGTACAATAAAGCATTAGGTGTGAGTCTGGCTCAATTCTGATGAAAAGTGACTAGTTTGTGTGAAATAACCCTGAAATTGATAGAAACATATGAAAAAGCATATACTGTGTGTGCCGTGACTCTGCTTGTACAATCAAGCGTTTTGGATGAGTCTGGCTCAATTCTGATGAAAAGTGACTAGTTTGTGTGAAATAACACTGAAACTGATAGAAACATATGAAAAAGCATATACTATGTGTGCCGTGACTCTCCTTGTACAGTCAAGCGTTTTGGATGAGTCTGGCTCAATTCTGATGAAAAGTGACTAGTTTGTGTCGAATAACACTGAAATTGATAGAAACATATGAAAAAGCATATACTGTGTGTGCCGTGACTCTGCTTGTACAGTCAAGCATTTTGGATGAGTCTGGCTCAATTTTGATGAAAAGTGACTAGTTTGTGTCAAATAACACTGAAACTGATAGAAACATATGAAAAAGCATATACTGTGTGTGCCGTGACTCTGCTAGTACAGTCAAGCATTTTCGATGAGTCTGGCTCAATTTTGATGAAAAGTGACCAGTTGTTGTCAAATAACACTGAAACTGATAGAAACATATGAAAAAGCATATACTGTGTGTGCCGTGACTCTGCTTGTACAGTCAAGCGTTTTGGATGAGTCTGGCTAAATTTTGATGAAAAGTGACTAGTTTGTGTCGAATAACACTGAAACTGATAGAAACATATGAAAAAGCATATACTGTGTGTGCCGTCACTCTCCTTGTACAGTCAAGTATTTTGGATGAGTCTGGCTCAATTCTGATGAAAAGTGACTAGTTTGTTTCAAATAACACTGAAACTGATAGAAACATATGAAAAAGCATATACTATGTGTGCCGTGACTCTGCTAGTACAATAAAGCATTAGGTGTGAGTCTGGCTCAATTCTGATGAAAAGTGACTAGTTTGTGTGAAATTTCCCTGAAACTGATAGAAACATATGAAAAAGCATATACTGTGTGTGCCGTGACTCTCCTTGTACAGTCAAGCATTTTGGATGAGTCTGGCTCAATTTTGATGAAAAGTGACTAGTTTGTGTCAAATAACACTGAAAATGATAGAAACATATGAAAAAGCATATACTGTGTGTGCCGTGACTCTGCTAGTACAGTCAAGCGTTTTCGATGAGTCTGGCTCAATTTTGATGAAAAGTGACTAGTTGTTGTCAAATAACACTGAAACTGATAGAAACATGTGAAAAAGCATATAATGTGTGTGCCGTGACTCTGCTTGTACAGTCAAGCGTTTTGGATGAGTCTGGCTCAATTTTGATGAAAAATGACTAGTTGTTGTCAAATAACACTGAAACTGATAGAAACATATGAAAAAGCATATACTGTGTGTGCCGTGACTCTGCTAGTACAATAAAGCATTAGGTGTGAGTCTGGCTCAATTCTGATGAAAAGTGACTAGTTTGTGTGAAATAACCCTGAAATTGATAGAAACATATGAAAAAGCATATACTGTGTGTGCCGTGACTCTGCTAGGACAGTCAAGCGTTTTGGATGAGTCTGGCTCAATTCTGATGAAAAGTGACTAGTTTGTGTCGAATAACACTGAAACTGATAGAAACATATGAAAAAGCATATACTGTGTGTGCCGTGACTCTGCTAGTACAGTCAAGCGTTTTCGATGAGTCTGGCTCAATTTTGATGAAAAGTGACTAGTCTGTGTCAAATAACACTGAAACTGATAGAAACATGGGAAAAAGCATATACTGTGTGTGCCGTGACTCTGCTTGTACAGTCAAGCGTTTTGGATGAGTCTGGCTCAATTTTGATGAAAAATGACTAGTTGTTGTCAAATAACACTGAAACTGATAGAAACATATGAAAAAGCATATACTGTGTGTGCCGTGACTCTGCTTGTACAGTCAAGCGTTTTGGATGAGTCTGGCTCAATTCTGATGAAAAGTGACTAGTTTGTGTCAAATAACACTGAAACTGATAGAAACATGTGAAAAAGCATATAATGTGTGTGCCGTGACTCTGCTTGGACAGTCAAGCGTTTTGGATGAGTCTGGCTCAATTCTGATGAAAAGTGACTAGTTTGTGTCGAATAACACTGAAATTGATAGAAACATATGAAAAAGCATATACTGTGTGTGCCATGACTCTGCTTGTAAAATCAGGCGTTTTGGATGAGTCTGGCTCAATTCTGATGAAAAGTGACTAGTTTGTGTGAAATAACACTGAAACTGATAGAAACATATGAAAAAGCATATACTATGTGTGCCGTGACTCTCCTTGTACAGTCAAGCGTTTTGGATGAGTCTGGCTCAATTCTGATGAAAAGTGACTAGTTTGTGTCGAATAACACTGAAATTGATAGAAACATATGAAAAAGCATATACTGTGTGTGCCGTGACTCTGCTTGTACAATCAAGCGTTTTGGATGAGTCTGGCTCAATTTTGATGAAAAGTGACTAGTTTGTGTCAAATAACACTGAAACTGATAGAAACATATGAAAAAGCATATACTGTGTGTGCCGTGACTCTCCTTGTACAGTCAAGCATTTTGGATTAGTCTGGCTCAATTCTGATGAAAAGTGACTAGTTTGTGTCGAATAACACTGAAACTGATAGAAACATATGAAAAAGCATATACTGTGTGTGCCATGACTCTGCTAGTACAGTCAAGCGTTTTGGATGAGTCTGGCTCAATTTTGATGAAAAGTGACTAGTTGTTGTCAAATAACACTAAAACTGATAGAAACATATGAAAAAGCATATAATGTGTGTGCCGTGACTCTGCTTGGACAGTCAAGCGTTTTGGATGAGTCTGGCTCAATTCTGATGAAAAGTGACTAGTTGTTGTCAAATAACACTGAAACTGATAGAAACATATGAAAAAGCATATACTGTGTGTGCCGTGACTCTGCTTGTACAGTCAAGCGTTTTGGATGAGTCTGGCTAAATTTTGATGAAAAGTGACTAGTTTGTATCGAATAACACTGAAACTGATAGAAACATATGAAAAAGCATATACTATGTGTGCCGTAACTCTGCTAGTACAATAAAGCATTAGGTGTGAGTCTGGCTCAATTCTGATGAAAAGTGACTAGTTTGTGTGAAATAACCCTGAAATTGATAGAAACATATGAAAAAGCATATACTGTGTGTGCCGTGACTCTGCTTGTACAATCAAGCGTTTTGGATGAGTCTGGCTCAATTCTGATGAAAAGTGACTAGTTTGTGTGAAATAACACTGAAACTGATAGAAACATATGAAAAAGCATATACTATGTGTGCCGTGACTCTCCTTGTACAGTCAAGCGTTTTGGATGAGTCTGGCTCAATTCTGATGAAAAGTGACTAGTTTGTGTCGAATAACACTGAAATTGATAGAAACATATGAAAAAGCATATACTGTGTGTGCCGTGACTCTGCTTGTACAATCAAGCGTTTTGGATGAGTCAGGCTCAATTCTGATGAAAAGTGACTAGTTTGTGTCAAATAACACTGAAACTGATAGAAACATATGAAAAAGCATATACTGTGTGTGCCGTGACTCTCCTTGTACAGTCAAGCATTTTGGATGAGTCTGGCTCAATTCTGATGAAAAGTGACTAGTTTGTGTCGAATAACACTGAAACTGATAGAAACATATGAAAAAGCATATACTGTGTGTGCCGTGACTCTGCTTGTACAGTCAAGCGTTTTGGATGAGTCTGGCTCAATTCTGATGAAAAGTCACTAGTTTGTATCGAATAACACTGAAACTGATAGAAACATGTGAAAAAGCATATACTGTGTGTGCTGTGACTCTGCTAGGACAGTCAAGCGTTTTGGATGAGTCTGGCTCAATTTTGATGAAAAGTGATTAGTTGTCGAATAACACTGAAACTGATAGAAACATATGAAAAAGCATATACTGTGTGTGCCGTCACTCTCCTTGTACTGTCAAGCATTTTGGATGAGTCTGGCTCAATTCTGATGAAAAGTGACTAGTTTGTGTCAAATAACACTGAAACTGATAGAAACATATGAAAAAGCATATACTATGTGTGCCGTGACTCTGCTAGTACAATAAAGCATTAGGTGTGAGTCTGGCTCAATTCTGATGAAAAGTGACTAGTTTGTGTGAAATAACCCTGAAACTGATAGAAACATGAAAAAGCATATACTGTGTGTGCCGTGACTCTGCTTGTACAGTCAAGCATTTTGGATGAGTCTGGCTCAATTTTGATGAAAAGTGACTAGTTTGTGTCAAATAACACTGAAACTGATAGAAACATATGAAAAAGCATATACTGTGTGTGCCGTGACTCTGCTAGTACAGTCAAGCATTTTCGATGAGTCTGGCTCAATTTTGATGAAAAGTGACCAGTTGTTGTCAAATAACACTGAAACTGATAGAAACATATGAAAAAGCATATACTGTGTGTGCCGTGACTCTGCTTGTACAGTCAAGCGTTTTGGATGAGTCTGGCTAAATTTTGATGAAAAGTGACTAGTTTGTGTCGAATAACACTGAAACTGATAGAAACATATGAAAAAGCATATACTGTGTGTGCCGTCACTCTCCTTGTACAGTCAAGTATTTTGGATGAGTCTGGCTCAATTCTGATGAAAAGTGACTAGTTTGTTTCAAATAACACTGAAACTGATAGAAACATATGAAAAAGCATATACTATGTGTGCCGTGACTCTGCTAGTACAATAAAGCATTAGGTGTGAGTCTGGCTCAATTCTGATGAAAAGTGACTAGTTTGTGTGAAATTTCCCTGAAACTGATAGAAACATATGAAAAAGCATATACTGTGTGTGCCGTGACTCTCCTTGTACAGTCAAGCATTTTGGATGAGTCTGGCTCAATTTTGATGAAAAGTGACTAGTTTGTGTCAAATAACACTGAAAATGATAGAAACATATGAAAAAGCATATACTGTGTGTGCCGTGACTCTGCTAGTACAGTCAAGCGTTTTCGATGAGTCTGGCTCAATTTTGATGAAAAGTGACTAGTTGTTGTCAAATAACACTGAAACTGATAGAAACATGTGAAAAAGCATATAATGTGTGTGCCGTGACTCTGCTTGTACAGTCAAGCGTTTTGGATGAGTCTGGCTCAATTTTGATGAAAAATGACTAGTTGTTGTCAAATAACACTGAAACTGATAGAAACATATGAAAAAGCATATACTGTGTGTGCCGTGACTCTGCTAGTACAATAAAGCATTAGGTGTGAGTCTGGCTCAATTCTGATGAAAAGTGACTAGTTTGTGTGAAATAACCCTGAAATTGATAGAAACATATGAAAAAGCATATACTGTGTGTGCCGTGACTCTGCTAGGACAGTCAAGCGTTTTGGATGAGTCTGGCTCAATTCTGATGAAAAGTGACTAGTTTGTGTCGAATAACACTGAAACTGATAGAAACATATGAAAAAGCATATACTGTGTGTGCCGTGACTCTGCTAGTACAGTCAAGCGTTTTCGATGAGTCTGGCTCAATTTTGATGAAAAGTGACTAGTCTGTGTCAAATAACACTGAAACTGATAGAAACATGGGAAAAAGCATATACTGTGTGTGCCGTGACTCTGCTTGTACAGTCAAGCGTTTTGGATGAGTCTGGCTCAATTTTGATGAAAAATGACTAGTTGTTGTCAAATAACACTGAAACTGATAGAAACATATGAAAAAGCATATACTGTGTGTGCCGTGACTCTGCTTGTACAGTCAAGCGTTTTGGATGAGTCTGGCTCAATTCTGATGAAAAGTGACTAGTTTGTGTCAAATAACACTGAAACTGATAGAAACATATGAAAAAGCATATACTATGTGTGCCGTGACTCTGCTAGTACAATAAAGCATTAGGTGTGAGTCTGGCTCAATTCTGATGAAAAGTGACTAGTTTGTGTGAAATAACCCTGAAATTGATAGAAACATATGAAAAAGCATATACTGTGTGTGCCGTGACTCTGCTAGGACAGTCAAGCGTTTTGGATGAGTCTGGCTCAATTCTGATGAAAAGTGACTAGTTTGTGTCGAATAACACTGAAACTGATAGAAACATATGAAAAAGCATATACTGTGTGTGCCATGACTCTGCTAGTACAGTCAAGCGTTTTGGATGAGTCTGGCTCAATTTTGATGAAAAGTGACTAGCTGTTGTCAAATAACACTAAAACTGATAGAAACATATGAAAAAGCATATACTGTGTGTGCCGTCACTCTCCTTGTACAGTCAAGCATTTTGGATGAGTCTGGCTCAATTCTGATGAAAAGTGACTAGTTTGTGTCAAATAACACTGAAACTGATAGAAACATATGAAAAAGCATATACTGTGTGTGCCGTGACTCTGCTCTTACAGTCAAGCGTTTTGGATGAGTCTGGCTCAATTCTGATGAAAACTGACTAGTTTGTGTGAAATAACCCTGAAATTGATAGAAACATATGAAAAAGCATATACTGTGTGTGCCGTGACTCTGCTTGTACAGTCAAGCGTTTTGGATGAGTCTGGCTCAATTTTGATGAAAAGTGAGTAGCTGTTGTCAAATAACACTGAAACTGATAGAAACATATGAAAAAGCATATACTGTGTGTGCCGTGACTCTGCTTGTACAGTCAAGCGTTTTGGATGAGTCTGGCTAAATTTTGATGAAAAGTGACTAGTTTGTATCGAATAACCCTGAAACTGATAGAAACATATGAAAAAGCATATACTGTGTGTGCCGTGACTCTCCTTGTACAGTCAAGCATTTTGGATGAGTCTGGCTCAATTTTGATGAAAAGTGACTAGTTTGTGTGAAATAACCCTGAAACTGATAGAAACATGAAAAAGCATATACTGTGTGTGCCGTGACTCTGCTTGTACAGTCAAGCATTTTGGATGAGTCTGGCTCAATTTTGATGAAAAGTGACTAGTTGTTGTCAAATAACACTGAAACTGATAGAAACATATGAAAAAGCATATAATGTGTGTGCCGTGACTCTGCTTGTACAGTCAAGCGTTTTGGATGAGTCTGGGTCAATTTTGATGAAAAGTGACTAGTCTGTGTCAAATAACACTGAAACTGATAGAAACATGTGAAAAAGCATATAATGTGTGTGCCGTGACTCTGCTTGGACAGTCAAGCGTTTTGGATGAGTCTGGCTCAATTCTGATGAAAAGTGACTAGTTGTTGTCAAATAACACTGAAACTGATAGAAACATATGAAAAAGCATATACTGTGTGTGCCGTGACTCTGCTTGTACAGTCAAGCGTTTTGGATGAGTCTGGCTAAATTTTGATGAAAAGTGACTAGTTTGTGTCGAATAACACTGAAACTGATAGAAACATATGAAAAAGCATATACTATGTGTGCCGTGACTCTCCTTGTACAGTCAAGCGTTTTGGATGAGTCTGGCTCAATTCTGATGAAAAGTGACTAGTTTGTGTCGAATGACACTGAAATTGATAGAAACATATGAAAAAGCATATAATGTGTGTGCCGTCACTCTCCTTGTACAGTCAAGTATTTTGGATGAGTCTGGCTCAATTCTGATGAAAAGTGACTAGTTTGTGTCAAATAACACTGAAACTGATAGAAACATATGAAAAAGCATATACTATGTGTGCCGTGACTCTGCTAGTACAATAAAGCATTAGATGTGAGTCTGGCTCAATTTTGATGAAAAGTGACTAGTTTGTGTCAAATAACACTGAAAATGATAGAAACATATGAAAAAGCATATACTGTGTGTGCCGTGACTCTGCTTGTACAGTCAAGCGTTTTGGATGAGTCTGGCTAAATTTTGATGAAAAGTGACTAGTTGTTGTCAAATAACACTGAAACTGATAGAAACATGTGAAAAAGCATATAATGTGTGTGCCGTGACTCTGCTTGGACAGTCAAGCGTTTTGGATGAGTCTGGCTCAATTCTGATGAAAAGTGACTAGTTTGTGTCGAATAACACTGAAACTGATAGAAATATATGAAAAAGCATATACTGTGTGTGCCGTGACTCTGCTTGTACAGTCAAGCATTTTGGATGAGTCTGGCTCAATTTTGATGAAAAATGACTAGTTGTTGTCAAATAACACTGAAACTGATAGAAACATATGAAAAAGCATATACTGTGTGTGCCGTGACTCTGCTAGGACAGTCAAGCGTTTTGGATGAGTCTGGCTCAATTCTGATGAAAAGTGACTAGTTTGTGTCAAATAACACTGAAACTGATAGAAACATATGAAAAAGCATATACTATGTGTGCCGTGACTCTGCTAGTACAATAAAGCATTAGGTGTGAGTCTGGCTCAATTCTGATGAAAAGTGACTAGTTTGTGTGAAATAACCCTGAAACTGATAGAAACATGAAAAAGCATATACTGTGTGTGCCGTGACTCTGCTTGTACAGTCAAGCATTTTGGATGAGTCTGGCTCAATTTTGATGAAAAGTGACTAGTTTGTGTCAAATAACACTGAAACTGATAGAAACATATGAAAAAGCATATACTGTGTGTGCCGTGACTCTGCTAGTACAGTCAAGCATTTTCGATGAGTCTGGCTCAATTTTGATGAAAAGTGACCAGTTGTTGTCAAATAACACTGAAACTGATAGAAACATATGAAAAAGCATATACTGTGTGTGCCGTGACTCTGCTTGTACAGTCAAGCGTTTTGGATGAGTCTGGCTAAATTTTGATGAAAAGTGACTAGTTTGTGTCGAATAACACTGAAACTGATAGAAACATATGAAAAAGCATATACTGTGTGTGCCGTCACTCTCCTTGTACAGTCAAGTATTTTGGATGAGTCTGGCTCAATTCTGATGAAAAGTGACTAGTTTGTTTCAAATAACACTGAAACTGATAGAAACATATGAAAAAGCATATACTATGTGTGCCGTGACTCTGCTAGTACAATAAAGCATTAGGTGTGAGTCTGGCTCAATTCTGATGAAAAGTGACTAGTTTGTGTGAAATTTCCCTGAAACTGATAGAAACATATGAAAAAGCATATACTGTGTGTGCCGTGACTCTCCTTGTACAGTCAAGCATTTTGGATGAGTCTGGCTCAATTTTGATGAAAAGTGACTAGTTTGTGTCAAATAACACTGAAAATGATAGAAACATATGAAAAAGCATATACTGTGTGTGCCGTGACTCTGCTAGTACAGTCAAGCGTTTTCGATGAGTCTGGCTCAATTTTGATGAAAAGTGACTAGTTGTTGTCAAATAACACTGAAACTGATAGAAACATGTGAAAAAGCATATAATGTGTGTGCCGTGACTCTGCTTGTACAGTCAAGCGTTTTGGATGAGTCTGGCTCAATTTTGATGAAAAATGACTAGTTGTTGTCAAATAACACTGAAACTGATAGAAACATATGAAAAAGCATATACTGTGTGTGCCGTGACTCTGCTAGTACAATAAAGCATTAGGTGTGAGTCTGGCTCAATTCTGATGAAAAGTGACTAGTTTGTGTGAAATAACCCTGAAATTGATAGAAACATATGAAAAAGCATATACTGTGTGTGCCGTGACTCTGCTAGGACAGTCAAGCGTTTTGGATGAGTCTGGCTCAATTCTGATGAAAAGTGACTAGTTTGTGTCGAATAACACTGAAACTGATAGAAACATATGAAAAAGCATATACTGTGTGTGCCATGACTCTGCTAGTACAGTCAAGCGTTTTGGATGAGTCTGGCTCAATTTTGATGAAAAGTGACTAGCTGTTGTCAAATAACACTAAAACTGATAGAAACATATGAAAAAGCATATACTGTGTGTGCCGTCACTCTCCTTGTACAGTCAAGCATTTTGGATGAGTCTGGCTCAATTCTGATGAAAAGTGACTAGTTTGTGTCAAATAACACTGAAACTGATAGAAACATATGAAAAAGCATATACTGTGTGTGCCGTGACTCTGCTCTTACAGTCAAGCGTTTTGGATGAGTCTGGCTCAATTCTGATGAAAACTGACTAGTTTGTGTGAAATAACCCTGAAATTGATAGAAACATATGAAAAAGCATATACTGTGTGTGCCGTGACTCTGCTTGTACAGTCAAGCGTTTTGGATGAGTCTGGCTCAATTTTGATGAAAAGTGAGTAGCTGTTGTCAAATAACACTGAAACTGATAGAAACATATGAAAAAGCATATACTGTGTGTGCCGTGACTCTGCTTGTACAGTCAAGCGTTTTGGATGAGTCTGGCTAAATTTTGATGAAAAGTGACTAGTTTGTATCGAATAACCCTGAAACTGATAGAAACATATGAAAAAGCATATACTGTGTGTGCCGTGACTCTCCTTGTACAGTCAAGCATTTTGGATGAGTCTGGCTCAATTTTGATGAAAAGTGACTAGTTTGTGTGAAATAACCCTGAAACTGATAGAAACATGAAAAAGCATATACTGTGTGTGCCGTGACTCTGCTTGTACAGTCAAGCGTTTTGGATGAGTCTGGCTCAATTTTGATGAAAAGTGACTAGTTTGTGTCAAATAACACTGAAACTGATAGAAACATATGAAAAAGCATATACTGTGTGTGCCGTGACTCTGCTACTACAGTCAAGTATTTTCGATGAGTCTGGCTCAATTTTGATGAAAAGTGACTAGTTGTTGTCAAATAACACTGAAACTGATAGAAACATATGAAAAAGCATATAATGTGTGTGCCGTGACTCTGCTTGTACAGTCAAGCGTTTTGGATGAGTCTGGGTCAATTTTGATGAAAAGTGACTAGTCTGTGTCAAATAACACTGAAACTGATAGAAACATGTGAAAAAGCATATAATGTGTGTGCCGTGACTCTGCTTGGACAGTCAAGCGTTTTGGATGAGTCTGGCTCAATTCTGATGAAAAGTGACTAGTTGTTGTCAAATAACACTGAAACTGATAGAAACATATGAAAAAGCATATACTGTGTGTGCCGTGACTCTGCTTGTACAGTCAAGCGTTTTGGATGAGTCTGGCTAAATTTTGATGAAAAGTGACTAGTTTGTGTCGAATAACACTGAAACTGATAGAAACATATGAAAAAGCATATACTATGTGTGCCGTGACTCTCCTTGTACAGTCAAGCGTTTTGGATGAGTCTGGCTCAATTCTGATGAAAAGTGACTAGTTTGTGTCGAATGACACTGAAATTGATAGAAACATATGAAAAAGCATATAATGTGTGTGCCGTCACTCTCCTTGTACAGTCAAGTATTTTGGATGAGTCTGGCTCAATTCTGATGAAAAGTGACTAGGTTGTGTCAAATAACACTGAAACTGATAGAAACATATGAAAAAGCATATACTATGTGTGCCGTGACTCTGCTAGTACAATAAAGCATTAGGTGTGAGTCTGGCTCAATTTTGATGAAAAGTGACTAGTTTGTGTCAAATAACACTGAAAATGATAGAAACATATGAAAAAGCATATACTGTGTGTGCCGTGACTCTGCTTGTACAGTCAAGCGTTTTCGATGAGTCTGGCTCAATTTTGATGAAAAGTGACTAGTTGTTGTCAAATAACACTGAAACTGATAGAAACATGTGAAAAAGCATATAATGTGTGTGCCGTGACTCTGCTTGGACAGTCAAGCGTTTTGGATGAGTCTGGCTCAATTCTGATGAAAAGTGACTAGTTTGTGTCGAATAACACTGAAACTGATAGAAATATATGAAAAAGCATATACTGTGTGTGCCGTGACTCTGCTTGTACAGTCAAGCATTTTGGATGAGTCTGGCTCAATTTTGATGAAAAATGACTAGTTGTTGTCAAATAACACTGAAACTGATAGAAACATATGAAAAAGCATATACTGTGTGTGCCGTGACTCTGCTAGGACAGTCAAGCGTTTTGGATGAGTCTGGCTCAATTCTGATGAAAAGTGACTAGTTTGTGTCAAATAACACTGAAACTGATAGAAACATATGAAAAAGCATATACTATGTGTGCCGTGACTCTGCTAGTACAATAAAGCATTAGGTGTGAGTCTGGCTCAATTCTGATGAAAAGTGACTAGTTTGTGTGAAATAACCCTGAAATTGATAGAAACATATGAAAAAGCATATACTGTGTGTGCCGTGACTCTGCTAGGACAGTCAAGCGTTTTGGATGAGTCTGGCTCAATTCTGATGAAAAGTGACTAGTTTGTGTCGAATAACACTGAAACTGATAGAAACATATGAAAAAGCATATACTGTGTGTGCCGTGACTCTGCTAGTACAGTCAAGCGTTTTCGATGAGTCTGGCTCAATTTTGATGAAAAGTGACTAGTTGTTGTCAAATAACACTGAAACTGATAGAAACATATGAAAAAGCATATAATGTGTGTGCCGTGACTCTGCTTGTACAGTCAAGCGTTTTGGATGAGTCTGGGTCAATTTTGATGAAAAGTGACTAGTCTGTGTCAAATAACACTGAAACTGATAGAAACATGGGAAAAAGCATATACTGTGTGTGCCGTGACTCTGCTTGTACAGTCAAGCGTTTTGGATGAGTCTGGCTCAATTTTGATGAAAAATGACTAGTTGTTGTCAAATAACACTGAAACTGATAGAAACATATGAAAAAGCATATACTGTGTGTGCCGTGACTCTGCTTGTACAGTCAAGCGTTTTGGATGAGTCTGGCTCAATTCTGATGAAAAGTGACTAGCTTGTATCGAATAACCCTGAAACTGATAGAAACATATGAAAAAGCATATACTATGTGTGCCGTGACTCTGCTAGT
Source organism: Thunnus thynnus (assembly GCF_963924715.1). Lineage (NCBI taxonomy): Eukaryota > Metazoa > Chordata > Actinopteri > Scombriformes > Scombridae > Thunnus > Thunnus thynnus. The sequence goes on from NC_089518.1 coordinate 9,097,919, forward strand.
ACAATAAAGCATTAGGTGTGAGTCTGGCTCAATTCTGATGAAAAGTGACTAGTTTGTGTGAAATAACCCTGAAATTGATAGAAACATATGAAAAAGCATATACTGTGTGTGCCGTGACTCTGCTAGGACAGTCAAGCGTTTTGGATGAGTCTGGCTCAATTCTGATGAAAAGTGACTAGTTTGTGTCGAATAACACTGAAACTGATAGAAACATATGAAAAAGCATATACTGTGTGTGCCATGACTCTGCTAGTACAGTCAAGCGTTTTGGATGAGTCTGGCTCAATTTTGATGAAAAGTGACTAGTTGTTGTCAAATAACACTAAAACTGATAGAAACATATGAAAAAGCATATACTGTGTGTGCCGTCACTCTCCTTGTACAGTCAAGCATTTTGGATGAGTCTGGCTCAATTCTGATGAAAAGTGACTAGTTTGTGTCAAATAACACTGAAACTGATAGAAACATATGAAAAAGCATATACTGTGTGTGCCGTGACTCTGCTCTTACAGTCAAGCGTTTTGGATGAGTCTGGCTCAATTCTGATGAAAAGTGACTAGTTTGTGTGAAATAACCCTGAAATTGATAGAAACATATGAAAAAGCATATACTGTGTGTGCCGTTACTCTGCTTGTACAGTCAAGCGTTTTGGATGAGTCTGGCTCAATTTTGATGAAAAGTGAGTAGCTGTTGTCAAATAACACTGAAACTGATAGAAACATATGAAAAAGCATATACTGTGTGTGCCGTGACTCTGCTTGTACAGTCAAGCGTTTTGGATGAGTCTGGCTAAATTTTGATGAAAAGTGACTAGTTTGTATCGAATAACCCTGAAACTGATAGAAACATATGAAAAAGCATATACTGTGTGTGCCGTGACTCTCCTTGTACAGTCAAGCATTTTGGATGAGTCTGGCTCAATTCTGATGAAAAGTGACTAGTTTGTGTCAAATAACACTGAAACTGATAGAAACATATGAAAAAGCATATACTGTGTGTGCCGTGACTCTGCTTGTACAGTCAAGCGTTTTGGATGAGTCTGGCTCAATTTTGATGAAAAGTGACTAGTTGTCGAATAACACTGAAACTGATAGAAACATATGAAAAAGCATATACTGTGTGTGCCGTGACTCTGCTTGTACAGTCAAGCGTTTTGGATGAGTCTGGCTCAATTTTGATGAAAAGTGAGTAGCTGTTGTCAAATAACACTGAAACTGATAGAAACATATGAAAAAGCATATACTGTGTGTGCCGTGACTCTGCTTGTACAGTCAAGCGTTTTCGATGAGTCTGGCTCAATTTTGATGAAAAGTGACTAGTTGTTGTCAAATAACAGTGAAACTGATAGAAACATATGAAAAAGCATATAATGTGTGTGCCGTGACTCTGCTTGTACAGTCAAGCGTTTTGGATGAGCCTGGGTCAATTTTGATGAAAAGTGACTAGTCTGTGTCAAATAACACTGAAACTGATAGAAACAGGTGAAAAAGAATATACTGTGTGTGCCGTGACTCTGCTTGTACAGTCAAGCGTTTTGGATGAGTCTGGCTCAATTCTGATGAAAAGTGACTAGTTTGTGTCAAATAACACTGAAACTGATAGAAACATATGAAAAAGCATATACTATGTGTGCCGTGACTCTGCTAGTACAATAAAGCATTAGGTGTGAGTCTGGCTCAATTCTGATGAAAAGTGACTAGTTTGTGTGAAATAACCCTGAAATTGATAGAAACATATGAAAAAGCATATACTGTGTGTGCCATGACTCTGCTAGGACAGTCAAGCGTTTTGGATGAGTCTGGCTCAATTCTGATGAAAAGTGACTAGTTTGTGTCGAATAACACTGAAACTGATAGAAACATATGAAAAAGCATATACTGTGTGTGCCGTGACTCTGCTTGTACAGTCAAGCGTTTTCGATGAGTCTGGCTCAATTTTGATGAAAAGTGACTAGTTGTTGTCAAATAACACTGAAACTGATAGAAACATATGAAAAAGCAAATAATGTGTGTGCCGTGACTCTGCTTGTACAGTCAAGCGTTTTGGATGAGTCTGGGTCAATTTTGATGAAAAGTGACTAGTCTGTGTCAAATAACACTGAAACTGATAGAAACATGTGAAAAAGCATATACTGTGTGTGCCATGACTCTGCTTGTACAGTAAAGTGTTTTGGATGAGTCTGGCTCAATTTTGATGAAAAATGACTAGTTGTTGTCAAATAACACTGAAACTGATAGAAACATATGAAAAAGCATATACTGTGTTTGCCGTGACTCTGCTTGTACAGTCAAGCGTTTTGGATGAGTCAGGCTCAATTCTGATGAAAAGTGACTAGTTTGTGTCAAATAACACTGAAACTGATAGAAACATATGAAAAAGCATATACTATGTGTGCCGTGACTCTGCTAGTACAAGAAAGCATTAGGTGTGAGTCTGGCTCAATTCTGATGAAAAGTGACTAGTTTGTGTGAAATAACCATGAAATTGATAGAAACATATGAAAAAGCATATACTGTGTGTGCCGTGACTCTGCTAGGACAGTCAAGCGTTTTGGATGAGTCTGGCTCAATTCTGATGAAAAGTGACTAGTTTGTGTCGAATAACACTGAAACTGATAGAAACATATGAAAAAGCATATACTGTGTGTGCCATGACTCTGCTAGTACAGTCAAGCGTTTTGGATGAGTCTGGCTCAATTTTGATGAAAAGTGACTAGTTGTTGTCAAATAACACTAAAACTGATAGAAACATATGAAAAAGCATATAATGTGTGTGCCGTGACTCTGCTTGTACAGTCAAGCGTTTTGGATGAGTCTGGGTCAATTTTGATGAAAAGTGACTAGTCTGTGTCAAATAACACTGAAACTGATAGAAACATGTGAAAAAGCATATAATGTGTGTGCCGTGACTCTGCTTGGACAGTCAAGCGTTTTGGATGAGTCTGGCTCAATTCTGATGAAAAGTGACTAGTTGTTGTCAAATAACACTGAAACTGATAGAAACATATGAAAAAGCATATACTGTGTGTGCCGTGACTCTGCTTGTACAGTCGAGCGTTTTGGATGAGTCTGGCTAAATTTTGATGAAAAGTGACTAGTTTGTATCGAATAACACTGAAACTGATAGAAACATGTGAAAAAGCATATACTGTGTGTGCCGTGACTCTGCTTGTACAGTCAAGCGTTTTGGATGAGTCTGGCTCAATTTTGATGAAAAGTGACTAGTTTGTGTCAAATAACACTGAAACTGATAGAAACATATGAAAAAGCATATACTATGTGTGCCGTGACTCTGCTAGTACAATAAAGCATTAGGTGTGAGTCTGGCTCAATTCTGATGAAAAGTGACTAGTTTGTGTGAAATAACCATGAAATTGATAGAAACATATGAAAAAGCATATACTATGTGTGCCGTGACTCTGCTAGTACAATAAAGCATTAGGTGTGAGTCTGGCTCAATTCTGATGAAAAGTGACTAGTTTGTGTGAAATAACCCTGAAATTGATAGAAACATATGAAAAAGCATATACTGTGTGTGCCATGACTCAGCTAGGACAGTCAAGCGTTTTGGATGAGTCTGGCTCAATTCTGATTAAAAGTGACTAGTTTGTGTCGAATAACACTGAAACTGATAGAAACATATGAAAAAGCATATACTGTGTGTGCCGTCACTCTCCTTGTACAGTCAAGCATTTTGGATGAGTCTGGCTCAATTCTGATGAAAAGTGACTAGTTTGTGTCAAATAACACTGAAACTGATAGAAACATATGAAAAAGCATATACTGTGTGTGCCGTGACTCTGCTCTTACAGTCAAGCGTTTTGGATGAGTCTGGCTCAATTCTGATGAAAAGTGACTAGTTTGTGTGAAATAACCCTGAAATTGATAGAAACATATGAAAAAGCATATACTGTGTGTGCCGTGACTCTGCTTGTACAGTCAAGCGTTTTGGATGAGTCTGGCTCAATTTTGATGAAAAGTGAGTAGCTGTTGTCAAATAACACTGAAACTGATAGAAACATATGAAAAAGCATATACTGTGTGTGCCGTGACTCTGCTTGTACAGTCAAGCGTTTTGGATGAGTCTGGCTAAATTTTGATGAAAAGTGACTAGTTTGTATCGAATAACCCTGAAACTGATAGAAACATATGAAAAAGCATATACTGTGTGTGCCGTGACTCTCCTTGTACAGTCAAGCATTTTGGATGAGTCTGGCTCAATTCTGATGAAAAGTGACTAGTTTGTGTCAAATAACACTGAAACTGATAGAAACATATGAAAAAGCATATACTGTGTGTGCCGTGACTCTGCTTGTACAGTCAAGCGTTTTGGATGAGTCTGGCTCAATTCTGATGAAAAGTGACTAGTTTGTGTCGAATAACACTGAAACTGATAGAAACATATGAAAAAGCATATACTGTGTGTGCCATGACTCTGCTAGTACAGTCAAGCGTTTTGGATGAGTCTGGCTCAATTTTGATGAAAAGTGACTAGTTGTTGTCAAATAACACTAAAACTGATAGAAACATATGAAAAAGCATATAATGTGTGTGCCGTGACTCTGCTTGTACAGTCAAGCGTTTTGGATGAGTTTGGCTAAATTTTGATGAAAAGTGACTAGTCTGTGTCAAATAACACTGAAACTGATAGAAACATGTGAAAAAGCATATAATGTGTGTGCCGTGACTCTGCTTGGACAGTCAAGCGTTTTGGATGAGTCTGGCTCAATTCTGATGAAAAGTGACTAGTTGTTGTCAAATAACACTGAAACTGATAGAAACATATGAAAAAGCATATACTGTGTGTGCCGTGACTCTGCTTGTACAGTCGAACGTTTTGGATGAGTCTGGCTCAATTTTGATGAAAAGTGACTAGTTTGTATCGAATAACACTGAAACTGATAGAAACATATGAAAAAGCATATACTGTGTGTGCCGTGACTCTGCTTGTACAGTCAAGCGTTTTGGATGAGTCTGGCTCAATTTTGATGAAAAGTGAGTAGCTGTTGTCAAATAACACTGAAACTGATAGAAACATATGAAAAAGCATATACTGTGTGTGCCATGACTCTGCTTGTACAGTCAAGCGTTTTCGATGAGTCTGGCTCAATTTTGATGAAAAGTGACTAGTTGTTGTCAAATAACAGTGAAACTGATAGAAACATATGAAAAAGCATATAATGTGTGTGCCGTGACTCTGCTTGTACAGTCAAGCGTTTTGGATGAGCCTGGGTCAATTTTGATGAAAAGTGACTAGTCTGTGTCAAATAACCCTGAAACTGATAGAAACATGTGAAAAAGAATATACTGTGTGTGCCGTGACTCTGCTTGTACAGTCAAGCGTTTTGGATGAGTCTGGCTCAATTCTGATGAAAAGTGACTAGTTTGTGTCAAATAACACTGAAACTGATAGAAACATATGAAAAAGCATATACTATGTGTGCCGTGACTCTGCTAGTACAATAAAGCATTAGGTGTGAGTCTGGCTCAATTCTGATGAAAAGTGACTAGTTTGTGTGAAATAACCCTGAAATTGATAGAAACATATGAAAAAGCATATACTGTGTGTGCCATGACTCTGCTTGGACAGTCAAGCGTTTTGGATGAGTCTGGCTCAATTCTGATGAAAAGTGACTAGTTTGTGTCGAATAACACTGAAACTGATAGAAACATATGAAAAAGCATATACTGTGTGTGCCGTGACTCTGCTTGTACAGTCAAGCGTTTTCGATGAGTCTGGCTCAATTTTGATGAAAAGTGACTAGTTGTTGTCAAATAACACTGAAACTGATAGAAACATATGAAAAAGCAAATATTGTGTGTGCCGTGACTCTGCTTGTACAGTCAAGCGTTTTGGATGAGTCTGGGTCAATTTTGATGAAAAGTGACTAGTCTGTGTCAAATAACACTGAAACTGATAGAAACATGTGAAAAAGCATATACTGTGTGTGCCATGACTCTGCTTATACAGTAAAGTGTTTTGGATGAGTCTGGCTCAATTTTGATGAAAAATGACTAGTTGTTGTCAAATAACACTGAAACTGATAGAAACATATGAAAAAGCATATACTGTGTTTGCCGTGACTCTGCTTGTACAGTCAAGCGTTTTGGATGAGTCAGGCTCAATTCTGATGAAAAGTGACTAGTTTGTGTCAAATAACACTGAAACTGATAGAAACATATGAAAAAGCATATACTATGTGTGCCGTGACTCTGCTAGTACAAGAAAGCATTAGGTGTGAGTCTGGCTCAATTCTGATGAAAAGTGACTAGTTTGTGTGAAATAACCATGAAATTGATAGAAACATATGAAAAAGCATATACTGTGTGTGCCGTGACTCTGCTAGGACAGTCAAGCGTTTTGGATGAGTCTGGCTCAATTCTGATGAAAAGTGACTAGTTTGTGTCGAATAACACTGAAACTGATAGAAACATATGAAAAAGCATATACTATGTGTGCCATGACTCTGCTAGTACAGTCAAGCGTTTTGGATGAGTCTGGCTCAATTTTGATGAAAAGTGACTAGTTGTTGTCAAATAACACTAAAACTGATAGAAACATATGAAAAAGCATATAATGTGTGTGCCGTGACTCTGCTTGTACAGTCAAGCGTTTTGGATGAGTCTGGGTCAATTTTGATGAAAAGTGACTAGTCTGTGTCAAATAACACTGAAACTGATAGAAACATGTGAAAAAGCATATAATGTGTGTGCCGTGACTCTGCTTGGACAGTCAAGCGTTTTGGATGAGTCTGGCTCAATTCTGATGAAAAGTGACTAGTTGTTGTCAAATAACACTGAAACTGATAGAAACATATGAAAAAGCATATACTGTGTGTGCCGTGACTCTGCTTGTACAGTCAAGCGTTTTGGATGAGTCTGGCTAAATTTTGATGAAAAGTGACTAGTTTGTGTGAAATAACCATGAAATTGATAGAAACATATGAAAAAGCATATAATGTGTGTGCCGTGACTCTGCTTGTACAGTCAAGCGTTTTGGATGAGTCTGGGTCAATTTTGATGAAAAGTGACTAGTCTGTGTCAAATAACACTGAAACTGATAGAAACACGTGAAAAAGCATATAATGTGTGTGCCGTGACTCTGCTTGGACAGTCAAGCGTTTTGGATGAGTCTGGCTCAATTCTGATGAAAAGTGACTAGTTGTTGTCAAATAACACTGAAACTGATAGAAACATATGAAAAAGCATATACTGTGTGTGCCGTGACTCTGCTTGTACAGTCAAGCGTTTTGGATGAGTCTGGCTCAATTTTGATGAAAAGTGACTAGTTTGTATCGAATAACACTGAAACTGATAGAAACACGTGAAAAAGCATATACTGTGTGTGCCGTCACTCTCCTTGTACAGTCAAGCATTTTGGATGAGTCTGGCTCAATTTTGATGAAAAGTGACTAGTTGTCGAATAACACTGAAACTGATAGAAACATATGAAAAAGCATATACTGTGTGTGCTGTGACTCTGCTCTTACAGTCAAGCGTTTTGGATGAGTCTGGCTCAATTCTGATGAAAAGTGACTAGTTTGTGTGAAATAACCCTGAAATTGATAGAAACATATGAAAAAGCATATACTGTGTGTGCCGTGACTCTGCTTGTACAGTCAAGCGTTTTGGATGAGTCTGGCTCAATTTTGATGAAAAGTGAGTAGCTGTTGTCAAATAACACTGAAACTGATAGAAACATATGAAAAAGCATATAATGTGTGTGCCGTGACTCTGCGAGGACAGTCAAGCGTTTTGGACGGGTCTGGCTCAATTCGGATGAAACGTGACTAGTTTGTGTAAAATAACACTGAAACTGATAGAAACATATGAAAAAGCATATACTGTGTGTGCCGTCACTCTGCTTGTACAGTCAAGCGTTTTGGATGAGTCTGGCTCAATTTTGATGAAAAGTGACTAGTTGTTGTCAAATAACACTGAAACTGATAGAAACATATGAAAAAGCATATACTATGTGTGCCGTGACTCTGCTAGTACAATAAAGCATTAGGTGTGAGTCTGGCTCAGTTCTGATGAAAAGTGACTAGTTTGTGTCAAATAACACTGAAACTGATAGAAACATATGAAAAAGCATATACTATGTGTGCCGTTACTCTGCTAGTACAATAAAGCATTAGGTGTGAGTCTGGCTCAATTCTGATGAAAAGTGACTAGTTTGTGTGAAATAACCCTGAAATTGATAGAAACATATGAAAAAGCATATACTGTGTGTGCCGTGACTCTGCTAGGACAGTCAAGCGTTTTGGATGAGTCTGGCTCAATTCTGATGAAAAGTGACTAGTTTGTGTCGAATAACACTGAAACTGATAGAAACATATGAAAAAGCAAATATTGTGTGTGCCGTGACTCTGCTTGTACAGTCAAGCGTTTTGGATGAGTCTGGGTCAATTTTGATGAAAAGTGACTAGTCTGTGTCAAATAACACTGAAACTGATAGAAACATGTGAAAAAGCATATACTGTGTGTGCCATGACTCTGCTTGTACAGTAAAGTGTTTTGGATGAGTCTGGCTCAATTTTGATGAAAAATGACTAGTTGTTGTCAAATAACACTGAAACTGATAGAAACATATGAAAAAGCATATACTGTGTTTGCCGTGACTCTGCTTGTACAGTCAAGCGTTTTGGATGAGTCAGGCTCAATTCTGATGAAAAGTGACTAGTTTGTGTCAAATAACACTGAAACTGATAGAAACATATGAAAAAGCATATACTATGTGTGCCGTGACTCTGCTAGTACAAGAAAGCATTAGGTGTGAGTCTGGCTCAATTCTGATGAAAAGTGACTAGTTTGTGTGAAATAACCATGAAATTGATAGAAACATATGAAAAAGCATATACTGTGTGTGCCGTGACTCTGCTAGGACAGTCAAGCGTTTTGGATGAGTCTGGCTCAATTCTGATGAAAAGTGACTAGTTTGTGTCGAATAACACTGAAACTGATAGAAACATATGAAAAAGCATATACTATGTGTGCCATGACTCTGCTAGTACAGTCAAGCGTTTTGGATGAGTCTGGCTCAATTTTGATGAAAAGTGACTAGTTGTTGTCAAATAACACTAAAACTGATAGAAACATATGAAAAAGCATATAATGTGTGTGCCGTGACTCTGCTTGTACAGTCAAGCGTTTTGGATGAGTCTGGCTCAATTTTGATGAAAAGTGACTAGTCTGTGTCAAATAACACTGAAACTGATAGAAACATGTGAAAAAGCATATAATGTGTGTGCCGTGACTCTGCTTGGACAGTCAAGCGTTTTGGATGAGTCTGGCTCAATTCTGATGAAAAGTGACTAGTTGTTGTCAAATAACACTGAAACTGATAGAAACATATGAAAAAGCATATACTGTGTGTGCCGTGACTCTGCTTGTACAGTCAAGCGTTTTGGATGAGTCTGGCTAAATTTTGATGAAAAGTGACTAGTTTGTATCGAATAACCCTGAAACTGATAGAAACATATGAAAAAGCATATACTGTGTGTGCCGTGACTCTCCTTGTACAGTCAAGCATTTTGGATGAGTCTGGCTCAATTTTGATGAAAAGTGACTAGTTTGTGTCAAATAACACTGAAACTGATAGAAACATATGAAAAAGCATATACTATTTGTGCCGTGACTCTGCTAGTACAATAAAGCATTAGGTGTGAGTCTGGCTCAATTCTGATGAAAAGTGACTAGTTTGTGTGAAATAACCATGAAATTGATAGAAACATATGAAAAAGCATATAATGTGTGTGCCGTGACTCTGCTTGTACAGTCAAGCGTTTTGGATGAGTCTGGGTCAATTTTGATGAAAAGTGACTAGTCTGTGTCAAATAACACTGAAACTGATAGAAACATATGAAAAAGCATATACTGTGTGTGCCGTGACTCTGCTTGTACAGTCAAGCGTTTTGGATGAGTCTGGCTCAATTTTGATGAAAAGAGACTAGTTTGTATCGAATAACACTGAAACTGATAGAAACATGTGAAAAAGCATATACTGTGTGTGCCGTGACTCTGCTTGTACAGTCAAGCGTTTTGGATGAGTCTGGCTCAATTTTGATGAAAAGTGACTAGTTGTCGAATAACACTGAAACTGATAGAAACATATGAAAAAGCATATACTGTGTGTGCTGTGACTCTGCTCTTACAGTCAAGCGTTTTGGATGAGTCTGGCTCAATTCTGATGAAAAGTGACTAGTTTGTGTGAAATAACCCTGAAATTGATAGAAACATATGAAAAAGCATATACTGTGTGTGCCGTGACTCTGATTGTACAGTCAAGCGTTTTGGATGAGTCTGGCTCAATTTTGATGAAAAGTGAGTAGCTGTTGTCAAATAACACTGAAACTGATAGAAACATATGAAAAAGCATATAATGTGTGTGCCGTGACTCTGCGAGGACAGTCAAGCGTTTTGGATGGGTCTGGCTCAATTCGGATGAAACGTGACTAGTTTGTGTAAAATAACACTGAAACTGATAGAAACATATGAAAAAGCATATACTGTGTGTGCCGTCACTCTGCTTGTACAGTCAAGCGTTTTGGATGAGTCTGGCTCAATTTTGATGAAAAGTGACTAGTTGTTGTCAAATAACACTGAAACTGATAGAAACATATGAAAAAGCATATACTATGTGTGCCGTGACTCTGCTAGTACAATAAAGCATTAGGTGTGAGTCTGGCTCAGTTCTGATGAAAAGTGACTAGTTTGTGTCAAATAACACTGAAACTGATAGAAACATATGAAAAAGCATATACTATGTGTGCCGTTACTCTGCTAGTACAATAAAGCATTAGGTGTGAGTCTGGCTCAATTCTGATGAAAAGTGACTAGTTTGTGTGAAATAACCCTGAAATTGATAGAAACATATGAAAAAGCATATACTGTGTGTGCCGTGACTCTGCTAGGACAGTCAAGCGTTTTGGATGAGTCTGGCTCAATTCTGATGAAAAGTGACTAGTTTGTGTCGAATAACACTGAAACTGATAGAAACATATGAAAAAGCAAATATTGTGTGTGCCGTGACTCTGCTTGTACAGTCAAGCGTTTTGGATGAGTCTGGGTCAATTTTGATGAAAAGTGACTAGTCTGTGTCAAATAACACTGAAACTGATAGAAACATGTGAAAAAGCATATACTGTGTGTGCCGTGACTCTGCTTGTACAGTCAAGCGTTTTGGATGAGTCAGGCTCAATTCTGATGAAAAGTGACTAGTTTGTGTCAAATAACACTGAAACTGATAGAAACATATGAAAAAGCATATACTATGTGTGCCGTGACTCTGCTAGTACAAGAAAGCATTAGGTGTGAGTCTGGCTCAATTCTGATGAAAAGTGACTAGTTTGTGTGAAATAACCCTGAAATTGATAGAAACATGTGAAAAAGCATATAATGTGTGTGCCGTGACTCTGCTTGTACAGTCAAGCGTTTTGGATGAGTCTGGCTCAATTTTGATGAAAAGTGACTAGTTTGTGTGAAATAACCCTGAAATTGATAGAAACATATGAAAAAGCATATAATGTGTGTGCCGTGACTCTGCTTGTACAGTCAAGCGTTTTGGATGAGTCTGGCTCAATTTTGATGAAAAGTGACTAGTCTGTGTCAAATAACACTGAAACTGATAGAAACATGTGAAAAAGCATATAATGTGTGTGCCGTGACTCTGCTTGGACAGTCAAGCGTTTTGGATGAGTCTGGCTCAATTCTGATGAAAAGTGACTAGTTGTTGTCAAATAACACTGAAACTGATAGAAACATATGAAAAAGCATATACTGTGTGTGCCGTGACTCTGCTTGTACAGTCAAGCGTTTTGGATGAGTCTGGCTAAATTTTGATGAAAAGTGACTAGTTTGTATCGAATAACCCTGAAACTGATAGAAACATATGAAAAAGCATATACTGTGTGTGCCGTGACTCTCCTTGTACAGTCAAGCATTTTGGATGAGTCTGGCTCAATTCTGATGAAAAGTGACTAGTTTGTGTCAAATAACACTGAAACTGATAGAAACATATGAAAAAGCATATACTGTGTGTGCCGTGACTCTGCTTATACAGTCAAGCGTTTTGGATGAGTCTGGCTCAATTTTGATGAAAAGTGACTAGTTGTCGAATAACACTGAAACTGATAGAAACATATGAAAAAGCATATACTGTGTGTGCCGTGACTCTGCTTGTACAGTCAAGCGTTTTGGATGAGTCTGGCTCAATTTTGATGAAAAGTGAGTAGCTGTTGTCAAATAACACTGAAACTGATAGAAACATATGAAAAAGCATATACTGTGTGTGCCGTGACTCTGCTTGTACAGTCAAGCGTTTTCGATGAGTCTGGCTCAATTTTGATGAAAAGTGACTAGTTGTTGTCAAATAACAGTGAAACTGATAGAAACATATGAAAAAGCATATAATGTGTGTGCCGTGACTCTGCTTGTACAGTCAAGCGTTTTGGATGAGCCTGGGTCAATTTTGATGAAAAGTGACTAGTCTGTGTCAAATAACACTGAAACTGATAGAAACATGTGAAAAAGAATATACTGTGTGTGCCGTGACTCTGCTTGTACAGTCAAGCGTTTTGGATGAGTCTGGCTCAATTCTGATGAAAAGTGACTAGTTTGTGTCAAATAACACTGAAACTGATAGAAACATATGAAAAAGCATTTACTATGTGTGCCGTGACTCTGCTAGTACAATAAAGCATTAGGTGTGAGTCTGGCTCAATTCTGATGAAAAGTGACTAGTTTGTGTGAAATAACCCTGAAATTGATAGAAACATATGAAAAAGCATATACTGTGTGTGCCATGACTCTGCTAGGACAGTCAAGCGTTTTGGATGAGTCTGGCTCAATTCTGATGAAAAGTGACTAGTTTGTGTCGAATAACACTGAAACTGATAGAAACCTATGAAAAAGCATATACTGTGTGTGCCGTGACTCTGCTTGTACAGTCAAGCGTTTTCGATGAGTCTGGCTCAATTTTGATGAAAAGTGACTAGTTGTTGTCAAATAACACTGAAACTGATAGAAACATATGAAAAAGCAAATAATGTGTGTGCCGTGACTCTGCTTGTACAGTCAAGCGTTTTGGATGAGTCTGGGTCAATTTTGATGAAAAGTGACTAGTCTGTGTCAAATAACACTGAAACTGATAGAAACATGTGAAAAAGCATATACTGTGTGTGCCATGACTCTGCTTGTACAGTAAAGTGTTTTGGATGAGTCTGGCTCAATTTTGATGAAAAATGACTAGTTGTTGTCAAATAACACTGAAACTGATAGAAACATATGAAAAAGCATATACTGTGTTTGCCGTGACTCTGCTTGTACAGTCAAGCGTTTTGGATGAGTCAGGCTCAATTCTGATGAAAAGTGACTAGTTTGTGTCAAATAACACTGAAACTGATAGAAACATATGAAAAAGCATATACTATGTGTGCCGTGACTCTGCTAGTACAAGAAAGCATTAGGTGTGAGTCTGGCTCAATTCTGATGAAAAGTGACTAGTTTGTGTGAAATAACCATGAAATTGATAGAAACATATGAAAAAGCATATACTGTGTGTGCCGTGACTCTGCTAGGACAGTCAAGCGTTTTGGATGAGTCTGGCTCAATTCTGATGAAAAGTGACTAGTTTGTGTCGAATAACACTGAAACTGATAGAAACATATGAAAAAGCATATACTGTGTGTGCCATGACTCTACTAGTACAGTCAAGCGTTTTGGATGAGTCTGGCTCAATTTTGATGAAAAGTGACTAGTTGTTGTCAAATAACACTAAAACTGATAGAAACATATGAAAAAGCATATAATGTGTGTGCCGTGACTCTGCTTGTACAGTCAAGCGTTTTGGATGAGTCTGGGTCAATTTTGATGAAAAGTGACTAGTCTGTGTCAAATAACACTGAAACTGATAGAAACATGTGAAAAAGCATATAATGTGTGTGCCGTGACTCTCCTTGGACAGTCAAGCGTTTTGGATGAGTCTGGCTCAATTCTGATGAAAAGTGACTAGTTGTTGTCAAATAACACTGAAACTGATAGAAACATATGAAAAAGCATATACTGTGTGTGCCGTGACTCTGCTTGTACAGTCAAGCGTTTTGGATGAGTCTGGCTAAATTTTGATGAAAAGTGACTAGTTTGTATCGAATAACACTGAAACTGATAGAAACATGTGAAAAAGCATATACTGTGTGTGCCGTGACTCTGCTTGTACAGTCAAGCGTTTTGGATGAGTCTGGCTCAATTTTGATGAAAAGTGACTAGTTTGTGTCAAATAACACTGAAACTGATAGAAACATATGAAAAAGCATATACTATGTGTGCCGTGACTCTGCTAGTACAATAAAGCATTAGGTGTGAGTCTGGCTCAATTCTGATGAAAAGTGACTAGTTTGTGTGAAATAACCATCAAATTGATAGAAACATATGAAAAAGCATATACTATGTGTGCCGTGACTCTGCTAAAACAATAAAGCATTAGGTGTGAGTCTGGCTCAATTCTGATGAAAAGTGACTAGTTTGTGTGAAATAACCCTGAAATTGATAGAAACATATGAAAAAGCATATACTGTGTGTGCCATGACTCTGCTAGGACAGTCAAGCGTTTTGGATGAGTCTGGCTCAATTCTGATGAAAAGTGACTAGTTTGTGTCGAATAACACTGAAACTGATAGAAACATATGAAAAAGCATATACTGTGTGTGCCGTGACTCTGCTTGTACAGTCAAGCGTTTTGGATGAGTCTGGCTCAATTCTGATGAAAAGTGACTAGTTTGTGTCAAATAACACTGAAACTGATAGAAACATATGAAAAAGCATATACTATGTGTGCCGTGACTCTGCTAGTACAATAAAGCATTAGGTGTGAGTCTGGCTCAATTCTGATGAAAAGTGACTAGTTTGTGTGAAATAACCCTGAAATTGATAGAAACATATGAAAAAGCATATACTGTGTGTGCCATGACTCTGCTAGGACAGTCAAGCGTTTTGGATGAGTCTGGCTCAATTCTGATGAAAAGTGACTAGTTTGTGTCGAATAACACTGAAACTGATAGAAACCTATGAAAAAGCATATACTGTGTGTGCCGTGACTCTGCTTGTACAGTCAAGCGTTTTCGATGAGTCTGGCTCAATTTTGATGAAAAGTGACTAGTTGTTGTCAAATAACACTGAAACTGATAGAAACATATGAAAAAGCAAATAATGTGTGTGCCGTGACTCTGCTTGTACAGTCAAGCGTTTTGGATGAGTCTGGGTCAATTTTGATGAAAAGTGACTAGTCTGTGTCAAATAACACTGAAACTGATAGAAACATGTGAAAAAGCATATACTGTGTGTGCCATGACTCTGCTTGTACAGTAAAGTGTTTTGGATGAGTCTGGCTCAATTTTGATGAAAAATGACTAGTTGTTGTCAAATAACACTGAAACTGATAGAAACATATGAAAAAGCATATACTGTGTTTGCCGTGACTCTGCTTGTACAGTCAAGCGTTTTGGATGAGTCAGGCTCAATTCTGATGAAAAGTGACTAGTTTGTGTCAAATAACACTGAAACTGATAGAAACATATGAAAAAGCATATACTATGTGTGCCGTGACTCTGCTAGTACAAGAAAGCATTAGGTGTGAGTCTGGCTCAATTCTGATGAAAAGTGACTAGTTTGTGTGAAATAACCATGAAATTGATAGAAACATATGAAAAAGCATATACTGTGTGTGCCGTGACTCTGCTAGGACAGTCAAGCGTTTTGGATGAGTCTGGCTCAATTCTGATGAAAAGTGACTAGTTTGTGTCGAATAACACTGAAACTGATAGAAACATATGAAAAAGCATATACTGTGTGTGCCATGACTCTACTAGTACAGTCAAGCGTTTTGGATGAGTCTGGCTCAATTTTGATGAAAAGTGACTAGTTGTTGTCAAATAACACTAAAACTGATAGAAACATATGAAAAAGCATATAATGTGTGTGCCGTGACTCTGCTTGTACAGTCAAGCGTTTTGGATGAGTCTGGGTCAATTTTGATGAAAAGTGACTAGTCTGTGTCAAATAACACTGAAACTGATAGAAACATGTGAAAAAGCATATAATGTGTGTGCCGTGACTCTCCTTGGACAGTCAAGCGTTTTGGATGAGTCTGGCTCAATTCTGATGAAAAGTGACTAGTTGTTGTCAAATAACACTGAAACTGATAGAAACATATGAAAAAGCATATACTGTGTGTGCCGTGACTCTGCTTGTACAGTCAAGCGTTTTGGATGAGTCTGGCTAAATTTTGATGAAAAGTGACTAGTTTGTATCGAATAACACTGAAACTGATAGAAACATGTGAAAAAGCATATACTGTGTGTGCCGTGACTCTGCTTGTACAGTCAAGCGTTTTGGATGAGTCTGGCTCAATTTTGATGAAAAGTGACTAGTTTGTGTCAAATAACACTGAAACTGATAGAAACATATGAAAAAGCATATACTATGTGTGCCGTGACTCTGCTAGTACAATAAAGCATTAGGTGTGAGTCTGGCTCAATTCTGATGAAAAGTGACTAGTTTGTGTGAAATAACCATCAAATTGATAGAAACATATGAAAAAGCATATACTATGTGTGCCGTGACTCTGCTAAAACAATAAAGCATTAGGTGTGAGTCTGGCTCAATTCTGATGAAAAGTGACTAGTTTGTGTGAAATAACCCTGAAATTGATAGAAACATATGAAAAAGCATATACTGTGTGTGCCATGACTCTGCTAGGACAGTCAAGCGTTTTGGATGAGTCTGGCTCAATTCTGATGAAAAGTGACTAGTTTGTGTCGAATAACACTGAAACTGATAGAAACATATGAAAAAGCATATACTGTGTGTGCCGTGACTCTGCTTGTACAGTCAAGCGTTTTGGATGAGTCTGGCTCAATTCTGATGAAAAGTGACTAGTTTGTGTCAAATAACACTGAAACTGATAGAAACATATGAAAAAGCATATACTATGTGTGCCGTGACTCTGCTAGTACAATAAAGCATTAGGTGTGAGTCTGGCTCAATTCTGATGAAAAGTGACTAGTTTGTGTGAAATAACCCTGAAATTGATAGAAACATATGAAAAAGCATATACTGTGTGTGCCATGACTCTGCTAGGACAGTCAAGTGTTTTGGATGAGTCTGGCTCAATTCTGATGAAAAGTGACTAGTTTGTGTCGAATAACACTGAAACTGATAGAAACCTATGAAAAAGCATATACTGTGTGTGCCGTGACTCTGCTTGTACAGTCAAGCGTTTTCGATGAGTCTGGCTCAATTTTGATGAAAAGTGACTAGTTGTTGTCAAATAACACTGAAACTGATAGAAACATATGAAAAAGCAAATAATGTGTGTGCCGTGACTCTGCTTGTACAGTCAAGCGTTTTGGATGAGTCTGGGTCAATTTTGATGAAAAGTGACTAGTCTGTGTCAAATAACACTGAAACTGATAGAAACATGTGAAAAAGCATATAATGTGTGTGCCGTGACTCTCCTTGGACAGTCAAGCGTTTTGGATGAGTCTGGCTCAATTCTGATGAAAAGTGACTAGTTGTTGTCAAATAACACTGAAACTGATAGAAACATATGAAAAAGCATATACTGTGTGTGCCGTGACTCTGCTTGTACAGTCAAGCGTTTTGGATGAGTCTGGCTAAATTTTGATGAAAAGTGACTAGTTTGTATCGAATAACACTGAAACTGATAGAAACATGTGAAAAAGCATATACTGTGTGTGCCGTGACTCTGCTTGTACAGTCAAGAGTTTTGGATGAGTCTGGCTCAATTTTGATGAAAAGTGACTAGTTTGTGTCAAATAACACTGAAACTGATAGAAACATATGAAAAAGCATATACTATGTGTGCCGTGACTCTGCTAGTACAATAAAGCATTAGGTGTGAGTCTGGCTCAATTCTGATGAAAAGTGACTAGTTTGTGTGAAATAACCATCAAATTGATAGAAACATATGAAAAAGCATATACTATGTGTGCCGTGACTCTGCTAGTACAATAAAGCATTAGGTGTGAGTCTGGCTCAATTCTGATGAAAAGTGACTAGTTTGTGTGAAATAACCCTGAAATTGATAGAAACATATGAAAAAGCATATACTGTGTGTGCCATGACTCTGCTAGGACAGTCAAGCGTTTTGGATGAGTCTGGCTCAATTCTGATGAAAAGTGACTAGTTTGTGTCGAATAACACTGAAACTGATAGAAACATATGAAAAAGCATATACTGTGTGTGCCGTGACTCTGCTTGTACAGTCAAGCGTTTTGGATGAGTCTGGCTCAATTCTGATGAAAAGTGACTAGTTTGTGTCAAATAACACTGAAACTGATAGAAACATATGAAAAAGCATATACTATGTGTGCCGTGACTCTGCTAGTACAATAAAGCATTAGGTGTGAGTCTGGCTCAATTCTGATGAAAAGTGACTAGTTTGTGTGAAATAACCCTGAAATTGATAGAAACATATGAAAAAGCATATACTGTGTGTGCCGTGACTCTGCTAGGACAGTCAAGCGTTTTGGATGAGTCTGGCTCAATTTTGATGAAAAGTGACTAGTTTGTGTCGAATAACACTGAAACTGATAGAAACATATGAAAAAGCATATACTGTGTGTGCCGTCACTCTCCTTGTACAGTCAAGCATTTTGGATGAGTCTGGCTCAATTCTGATGAAAAGTGACTAGTTTGTGTCAAATAACACTGAAACTGATAGAAACATATGAAAAAGCATATACTGTGTGTGCCGTGACTCTGCTCTTACAGTCAAGCGTTTTGGATGAGTCTGGCTCAATTCTGATGAAAAGTGACTAGTTTGTGTGAAATAACCCTGAAATTGATAGAAACATATGAAAAAGCATATACTGTGTGTGCCGTGACTCTGCTTGTACAGTCAAGCGTTTTGGATGAGTCTGGCTCAATTTTGATGAAAAGTGAGTAGCTGTTGTCAAATAACACTGAAACTGATAGAAACATATGAAAAAGCATATACTGTGTGTGCCGTGACTCTGCTTGTACAGTCAAGCGTTTTGGATGAGTCTGGCTAAATTTTGATGAAAAGTGACTAGTTTGTATCGAATAACCCTGAAACTGATAGAAACATATGAAAAAGCATATACTGTGTGTGCCGTGACTCTCCTTGTACAGTCAAGCATTTTGGATGAGTCTGGCTCAATTCTGATGAAAAGTGACTAGTTTGTGTCAAATAACACTGAAACTGATAGAAACATATGAAAAAGCATATACTGTGTGTGCCGTGACTCTGCTTGTACAGTCAAGCATTTTGGATGAGTCTGGCTCAATTCTGATGAAAAGTGACTAGTTTGTGTCAAATAACACTGAAACTGATAGAAACATATGAAAAAGCATATACTGTGTGTGCCGTGACTCTGCTTGTACAGTCAAGCGTTTTGGATGAGTCTGGCTCAATTTTGATGAAAAGTGACTAGTTGTCGAATAACACTGAAACTGATAGAAACATATGAAAAAGCATATACTGTGTGTGCCGTGACTCTGCTTGTACAGTCAAGCGTTTTGGATGAGTCTGGCTCAATTTTGATAAAAAGTGAGTAGCTGTTGTCAAATAACACTGAAACTGATAGAAACATATGAAAAAGCATATACTGTGTGTGCCGTGACTCTGCTTGTACAGTCAAGCGTTTTCGATGAGTCTGGCTCAATTTTGATGAAAAGTGACTAGTTGTTGTCAAATAACAGTGAAACTGATAGAAACATATGAAAAAGCATATAATGTGTGTGCCGTGACTCTGCTTGTACAGTCAAGCGTTTTGGATGAGCCTGGGTCAATTTTGATGAAAAGTGACTAGTCTGTGTCAAATAACACTGAAACTGATAGAAACATGTGAAAAAGAATATACTGTGTGTGCCGTGACTCTGCTTGTACAGTCAAGCGTTTTGGATGAGTCTGGCTCAATTCTGATGAAAAGTGACTAGTTTGTGTCAAATAACACTGAAACTGATAGAAACATATGAAAAAGCATATACTATGTGTGCCGTGACTCTGCTAGTACAATAAAGCATTAGGTGTGAGTCTGGCTCAATTCTGATGAAAAGTGACTAGTTTGTGTGAAATAACCCTGAAATTGATAGAAACATATGAAAAAGCATATACTGTGTGTGCCATGACTCTGCTAGGACAGTCAAGCGTTTTGGATGAGTCTGGCTCAATTCTGATGAAAAGTGACTAGTTTGTGTCGAATAACACTGAAACTGATAGAAACATATGAAAAAGCATATACTGTGTGTGCCGTGACTCTGCTTGTACAGTCAAGCGTTTTGGATGAGTCTGGCTCAATTTTGATGAAAAGTGACTAGTTGTTGTCAAGTAACACTGAAACTGATAGAAACATATGAAAAAGCAAATATTGTGTGTGCCGTGACTCTGCTTGTACAGTCAAGCGTTTTGGATGAGTCTGGGTCAATTTTGATGAAAAGTGACTAGTCTGTGTCAAATAACACTGAAACTGATAGAAACATGTGAAAAAGCATATACTGTGTGTGCCATGACTCTGCTTATACAGTAAAGTGTTTTGGATGAGTCTGGCTCAATTTTGATGAAAAATGACTAGTTGTTGTCAAATAACACTGAAACTGATAGAAACATATGAAAAAGCATATAATGTGTGTGCCGTAACTCTGCTTGTACAGTCAAGCGTTTTGGATGAGTCTGGGTCAATTTTGATGAAAAGTGACTAGTCTGTGTCAAATAACACTGAAACTGATAGAAACATGTGAAAAAGCATATAATGTGTGTGCCGTGACTCTGCTTGGACAGTCAAGCGTTTTGGATGAGTCTGGCTCAATTCTGATGAAAAGTGACTAGTTGTTGTCAAATAACACTGAAACTGATAGAAACATATGAAAAAGCATATACTGTGTGTGCCGTGACTCTGCTTGTACAGTCAAGCGTTTTGGATGAGTCTGGCTAAATTTTGATGAAAAGTGACTAGTTTGTATCGAATAACACTGAAACTGATAGAAACATGTGAAAAAGCATATACTGTGTGTGCCGTGACTCTGCCTGTACAGTCAAGCGTTTTGGATGAGTCTGGCTCAATTTTGATGAAAAGTGACTAGTTTGTGTCAAATAACACTGAAACTGATAGAAACATATGAAAAAGCATATACTATGTGTGCCGTGACTCTGCTAGTACAATAAAGCATTAGGTGTGAGTCTGGCTCAATTCTGATGAAAAGTGACTAGTTTGTGTGAAATAACCATGAAATTGATAGAAACATATGAAAAAGCATATAATGTGTGTGCCGTGACTCTGCGAGGACAGTCAAGCGTTTTGGATGGGTCTGGCTCAATTCGGATGAAACGTGACTAGTTTGTGTAAAATAACACTGAAACTGATAGAAACATATGAAAAAGCATATACTGTGTGTGCCGTGACTCTGCTTGTACAGTCAAGCGTTTTGGATGAGTCTGGCTCAATTTTGATGAAAAGTGACTAGTTTGTATCGAATAACACTGAAACTGATAGAAACATGTGAAAAAGCATATACTGTGTGTGCCGTGACTCTGCTTGTACAGTCAAGCGTTTTGGATGAGTCTGGCTCAATTTTGATGAAAAGTGACTAGTTGTCGAATAACACTGAAACTGATAGAAACATATGAAAAAGCATATACTGTGTGTGCTGTGACTCTGCTCTTACAGTCAAGCGTTTTGGATGAGTCTGGCTCAATTCTGATGAAAAGTGACTAGTTTGTGTGAAATAACCCTGAAATTGATAGAAACATATGAAAAAGCATATACTGTGTGTGCCGTGACTCTGCTTGTACAGTCAAGCGTTTTGGATGAGTCTGGCTCAATTTTGATGAAAAGTGAGTAGCTGTTGTCAAATAACACTGAAACTGATAGAAACATATGAAAAAGCATATAATGTGTGTGCCGTGACTCTGCGAGGACAGTTAAGCGTTTTGGATGGGTCTGGCTCAATTCGGATGAAACGTGACTAGTTTGTGTAAAATAACACTGAAACTGATAGAAACATATGAAAAAGCATATACTGTGTGTGCCGTCACTCTGCTTGTACAGTCAAGCGTTTTGGATGAGTCTGGCTCAATTTTGATGAAAAGTGACTAGTTGTTGTCAAATAACACTGAAACTGATAGAAACATATGAAAAAGCATATACTATGTGTGCCGTTACTCTGCTAGTACAATAAAGCATTAGGTGTGAGTCTGGCTCAATTCTGATGAAAAGTGACTAGTTTGTGTGAAATAACCCTGAAATTGATAGAAACATATGAAAAAGCATATACTGTGTGTGCCGTGACTCTGCTAGGACAGTCAAGCGTTTTGGATGAGTCTGGCTCAATTCTGATGAAAAGTGACTAGTTTGTGTCGAATAACACTGAAACTGATAGAAACATATGAAAAAGCAAATATTGTGTGTGCCGTGACTCTGCTTGTACAGTCAAGCGTTTTGGATGAGTCTGGGTCAATTTTGATGAAAAGTGACTAGTTTGTGTCAAATAACACTGAAACTGATAGAAACATGTGAAAAAGCATATACTGTGTGTGCCATGACTCTGCTTGTACAGTAAAGTGTTTTGGATGAGTCTGGCTCAATTTTGATGAAAAATGACTAGTTGTTGTCAAATAACACTGAAACTGATAGAAACATATGAAAAAGCATATACTGTGTTTGCCGTGACTCTGCTTGTACAGTCAAGCGTTTTGGATGAGTCAGGCTCAATTCTGATGAAAAGTGACTAGTTTGTGTCAAATAACACTGAAACTGATAGAAACATATGAAAAAGCATATACTATGTGTGCCGTGACTCTGCTAGTACAAGAAAGCATTAGGTGTGAGTCTGGCTCAATTCTGATGAAAAGTGACTAGTTTGTGTGAAATAACCATGAAATTGATAGAAACATATGAAAAAGCATATACTGTGTGTGCCGTGACTCTGCTAGGACAGTCAAGCGTTTTGGATGAGTCTGGCTCAATTCTGATGAAAAGTGACTAGTTTGTGTCGAATAACACTGAAACTGATAGAAACATATGAAAAAGCATATAATGTGTGTGCCGTGACTCTGCTTGTACAGTCAAGCGTTTTGGATGAGTCTGGGTCAATTTTGATGAAAAGTGACTAGTCTGTGTCAAATAACACTGAAACTGATAGAAACATGTGAAAAAGCATATACTGTGTGTGCCATGACTCTGCTTGTACAGTAAAGTGTTTTGGATGAGTCTGGCTCAATTTTGATGAAAAATGACTAGTTGTTGTCAAATAACACTGAAACTGATAGAAACATATGAAAAAGCATATACTGTGTTTGCCGTGACTCTGCTTGTACAGTCAAGCGTTTTGGATGAGTCAGGCTCAATTCTGATGAAAAGTGACTAGTTTGTGTCAAATAACACTGAAACTGATAGAAACATATGAAAAAGCATATACTATGTGTGCCGTGACTCTGCTAGTACAAGAAAGCATTAGGTGTGAGTCTGGCTCAATTCTGATGAAAAGTGACTAGTTTGTGTGAAATAACCATGAAATTGATAGAAACATATGAAAAAGCATATACTGTGTGTGCCGTGACTCTGCTAGGACAGTCAAGCGTTTTGGATGAGTCTGGCTCAATTCTGATGAAAAGTGACTAGTTTGTGTCGAATAACACTGAAACTGATAGAAACATATGAAAAAGCATATACTATGTGTGCCATGACTCTGCTAGTACAGTCAAGCGTTTTGGATGAGTCTGGCTCAATTTTGATGAAAAGTGACTAGTTGTTGTCAAATAACACTAAAACTGATAGAAACATATGAAAAAGCATATAAGGTGTGTGCCGTGACTCTGCTTGTACAGTCAAGCGTTTTGGATGAGTCTGGGTCAATTTTGATGAAAAGTGACTAGTCTGTGTCAAATAACACTGAAACTGATAGAAACATGTGAAAAAGCATATAATGTGTGTGCCGTGACTCTGCTTGGACAGTCAAGCGTTTTGGATGAGTCTGGCTCAATTCTGATGAAAAGTGACTAGTTGTTGTCAAATAACACTGAAACTGATAGAAACAAATGAAAAAGCATATACTGTGTGTGCCGTGACTCTGCTTGTACAGTCAAGCGTTTTGGATGAGTCTGGCTAAATTTTGATGAAAAGTGACTAGTTTGTATCGAATAACACTGAAAGTGATAGAAACATGTGAAAAAGCATATACTGTGTGTGCCGTGACTCTGCTTGTACAGTCAAGGGTTTTGGATGAGTCTGGCTCAATTTTGATGAAAAGTGACTAGTTTGTGTCAAATAACACTGAAACTGATAGAAACATATGAAAAAGCATATACTATGTGTGCCATGACTCTGCTAGTACAATAAAGCATTAGGTGTGAGTCTGGCTCAATTCTGATGAAAAGTGACTAGTTTGTGTGAAATAACCATGAAATTGATAGAAACATATGAAAAAGCATATAATGTGTGTGCCGTGACTCTGCTTGTACAGTCAAGCGTTTTGGATGAGTCTGGCTCAATTTTGATGAAAAGTGACTAGTCTGTGTCAAATAACACTGAAACTGATAGAAACACGTGAAAAAGCATATAATGTGTGTGCCGTGACTCTGCTTGGACAGTCAAGCGTTTTGGATGAGTCTGGCTCAATTCTGATGACAAGTGACTAGTTGTTGTCAAATAACACTGAAACTGATAGAAACATATGAAAAAGCATATACTGTGTGTGCCGTGACTCTGCTTGTACAGTCAAGCGTTTTGGATGAGTCTGGCTCAATTTTGATGAAAAGTGACTAGTTTGTATCGAATAACACTGAAACTGATAGAAACATGTGAAAAAGCATATACTGTGTGTGCCATGACTCTGCTAGTACAATAAAGCATTAGGTGTGAGTCTGGCTCAATTCTGATGAAAAGTGACTAGTTTGTGTGAAATAACCATGAAATTGATAGAAACATATGAAAAAGCATATAATGTGTGTGCCGTGACTCTGCTTGTACAGTCAAGCGTTTTGGATGAGTCTGGCTCAATTTTGATGAAAAGTGACTAGTCTGTGTCAAATAACACTGAAACTGATAGAAACACGTGAAAAAGCATATAATGTGTGTGCCGTGACTCTGCTTGGACAGTCAAGCGTTTTGGATGAGTCTGGCTCAATTCTGATGAAAAGTGACTAGTTGTTGTCAAATAACACTGAAACTGATAGAAACATATGAAAAAGCATATACTGTGTGTGCCGTGACTCTGCTTGTACAGTCAAGCGTTTTGGATGAGTCTGGCTCAATTTTGATGAAAAGTGACTAGTTTGTATCGAATAACACTGAAACTGATAGAAACATGTGAAAAAGCATATACTGTGTGTGCCGTGACTCTGCTTGTACAGTCAAGCGTTTTGGATGAGTCTGGCTCAATTTTGATGAAAAGTGACTAGTTGTCGAATAACACTGAAACTGATAGAAACATATGAAAAAGCATATACTGTGTGTGCTGTGACTCTGCTCTTACAGTCAAGCGTTTTGGATGAGTCTGGCTCAATTCTGATGAAAAGTGACTAGTTTGTGTGAAATAACCCTGAAATTGATAGAAACATATGAAAAAGCATATACTGTGTGTGCCGTGACTCTGCTTGTACAGTCAAGCGTTTTGGATGAGTCTGGCTCAATTTTGATTAAAAGTGAGTAGCTGTTGTCAAATAACACTGAAACTGATAGAAACATATGAAAAAGCATATAATGTGTGTGCCGTGACTCTGCGAGGACAGTCAAGCGTTTTGGATGGGTCTGGCTCAATTCGGATGAAACGTGACTAGTTTGTTCAAAATAACACTGAAACTGATAGAAACATATGAAAAAGCATATACTGTGTGTGCCGTCACTCTGCTTGTACAGTCAAGCGTTTTGGATGAGTCTGGCTCAATTTTGATGAAAAGTGACTAGTCTGTGTCAAATAACACTGAAACTGATAGAAACATATGAAAAAGCATATACTATGTGTGCCGTGACTCTGGTAGTACAATAAAGCATTAGGTGTGAGTCTGGCTCAATTCTGATGAAAAGTGACTAGTTTGTGTGAAATAACCCTGAAATTGATAGAAACATATGAAAAAGCATATACTGTGTGTGCCGTGACTCTGCTAGGACAGTCAAGCGTTTTGGATGAGTCTGGCTCAATTCTGATGAAAAGTGACTAGTTTGTGTCGAATAACACTGAAACTGATAGAAACATATGAAAAAGCATATACTGTGTGTGCCGTGATCTGCTAGTACAGTCAAGCGTTTTGGATGAGTCTGGCTCAATTTTGATGAAAAGTGACTAGTTGTTGTCAAATAACACTGAAACTGATAGAAACATGTGAAAAAGCATATAATGTGTGTGCCGTGACTCTGCTTGGACAGTCAAGCGTTTTGGATGAGTCTAGCTAAATTTTGATGAAAAGTGACTAGTTTGTATCGAATAACACTGAAACTGATAGAAACATGTGAAAAAGCATATACTGTGTGTGCCGTGACTCTGCTTGTACAGTCAAGCGTTTTGGATGAGTCTGGCTCAATTTTGATGAAAAGTGACTAGTTGTCGAATAACACTGAAACTGATAGAAACATATGAAAAAGCATATACTGTGTGTGCCGTCACTCTCCTTGTACAGTCAAGCATTTTGGATGAGTCTGGCTCAATTCTCATGAAAAGTGACTAGTTTGTGTCAAATAACACTGAAACTGATAGAAACATATGAAAAAGCATATACTGTGTGTGCTGTGACTCTGCTTGGACAGTCAAGCGTTTTGGATGAGTCTGGCTCAATTTTGATGAAAAGTGACTAGTTGTCGAATAACACTGAAACTGATAGAAACATATGAAAAAGCATATACTGTGTGTGCTGTGACTCTGCTCTTACAGTCAAGCGTTTTGGATGAGTCTGGCTCAATTCTGATGAAAAGTGACTAGTTTGTGTGAAATAACCCTGAAATTGATAGAAACATATGAAAAAGCATATACTGTGTGTGCCGTGACTCTGCTTGTACAGTCAAGCGTTTTGGATGAGTCTGGCTCAATTTTGATGAAAAGTGAGTAGCTGTTGTCAAATAACACTGAAACTGATAGAAACATATGAAAAAGCATATACTATGTGTGCCGTGACTCTGCTAGTACAATAAAGCATTAGGTGTGAGTCTGGCTCAGTTCTGATGAAAAGTGACTAGTTTGTGTCAAATAACACTGAAACTGATAGAAACATATGAAAAAGCATATACTATGTGTGCCGTTACTCTGCTAGTACAATAAAGCATTAGGTGTGAGTCTGGCTCAATTCTGATGAAAAGTGACTAGTTTGTGTGAAATAACCTTGAAATTGATAGAAACATATGAAAAAGCATATACTGTGTGTGCCGTGACTCTGCTAGGACAGTCAAGCGTTTTGGATGAGTCTGGCTCAATTCTGATGAAAAGTGACTAGTTTGTGTCGAATAACACTGAAACTGATAGAAACATATGAAAAAGCAAATATTGTGTGTGCCGTGACTCTGCTTGTACAGTCAAGCGTTTTGGATGAGTCTGGGTCAATTTTGATGAAAAGTGACTAGTCTGTGTCAAATAACACTGAAACTGATAGAAACATGTGAAAAAGCATATACTGTGTGTGCCATGACTCTGCTTGTACAGTAAAGTGTTTTGGATGAGTCTGGCTCAATTTTGATGAAAAATGACTAGTTGTTGTCAAATAACACTGAAACTGATAGAAACATATGAAAAAGCATATACTGTGTTTGCCGTGACTCTGCTTGTACAGTCAAGCGTTTTGGATGAGTCAGGCTCAATTCTGATGAAAAGTGACTAGTTTGTGTCAAATAACACTGAAACTGATAGAAACATATGAAAAAGCATATACTATGTGTGCCGTGACTCTGCTAGTACAAGAAAGCATTAGGTGTGAGTCTGGCTCAATTCTGATGAAAAGTGACTAGTTTGTGTGAAATAACCATGAAATTGATAGAAACATATGAAAAAGCATATACTGTGTGTGCCGTGACTCTGCTAGGACAGTCAAGCGTTTTGGATGAGTCTGGCTCAATTTTGATGAAAAGTGACTAGTTGTTGTCAAATAACACTAAAACTGATAGAAACATATGAAAAAGCATATACTGTGTGTGCCGTGACTCTGCTTGTACAGTCAAGCGTTTTGGATGAGTCTGGGTCAATTTTGATGAAAAGTGACTAGTCTGTGTCAAATAACACTGAAACTGATAGAAACATGTGAAAAAGCATATAATGTGTGTGCCGTGACTCTGCTTGGACAGTCAAGCGTTTTGGATGAGTCTGGCTCAATTCTGATGAAAAGTGACTAGTTTGTGTGAAATAACCATGAAATTGATAGAAACATATGAAAAAGCATATAATGTGTGTGCCGTGACTCTGCTTGTACAGTCAAGCGTTTTGGATGAGTCTGGGTCAATTTTGATGAAAAGTGACTAGTCTGTGTCAAATAACACTGAAACTGATAGAAACACGTGAAAAAGCATATAATGTGTGTGCCGTCACTCTGCTTGGACAGTCAAGCGTTTTGGATGAGTCTGGCTCAATTCTGATGAAAAGTGACTAGTTGTTGTCAAATAACACTGAAACTGATAGAAACATATGAAAAAGCATATACTGTGTGTGCCGTGACTCTGCTTGTACAGTCAAGCGTTTTGGATGAGTCTGGCTCAATTTTGATGAAAAGTGACTAGTTTGTATCGAATAACACTGAAACTGATAGAAACATGTGAAAAAGCATATACTGTGTGTGCCGTGACTCTGCTTGTACAGTCAAGCGTTTTGGATGAGTCTGGCTCAATTTTGATGAAAAGTGACTAGTTGTCGAATAACACTGAAACTGATAGAAACATATGAAAAAGCATATACTGTGTGTGCTGTGACTCTGCTTGTACAGTCAAGCGTTTTGGATGAGTCTGGCTCAATTTTGATGAAAAGTGAGTAGCTGTTGTCAAATAACACTGAAACTGATAGAAACATATGAAAAAGCATATAATGTGTGTGCCGTGACTCTGCGAGGACAGTCAAGCGTTTTGGATGGGTCTGGCTCAATTCGGATGAAACGTGACTAGTTTGTGTAAAATAACACTGAAACTGATAGAAACATATAAAAAAGCATATACTGTGTGTGCCGTCACTCTGCTTGTACAGTCAAGCGTTTTGGATGAGTCTGGCTCAATTTTGATGAAAAGTGACTAGTTGTTGTCAAATAACACTGAAACTGATAGAAACATATGAAAAAGCATATACTATGTGTGCCGTGACTCTGCTAGTACAATAAAGCATTAGGTGTGAGTCTGGCTCAGTTCTGATGAAAAGTGACTAGTTTGTGTCAAATAACACTGAAACTGATAGAAACATATGAAAAAGCATATACTATGTGTGCCGTTACTCTGCTAGTACAATAAAGCATTAGGTGTGAGTCTGGCTCAATTCTGATGAAAAGTGACTAGTTTGTGTGAAATAACCCTGAAATTGATAGAAACATATGAAAAAGCATATACTGTGTGTGCCGTGACTCTGCTAGGACAGTCAAGCGTTTTGGATGAGTCTGGCTCAATTCTGATGAAAAGTGACTAGTTTGTGTCGAATAACACTGAAACTGATAGAAACATATGAAAAAGCATATACTGTGTGTGCCGTGACTCTGCTTGTACAGTCAAGCGTTTTCGATGAGTCTGGCTCAATTTTGATGAAAAGTGACTAGTTGTTGTCAAATAACAGTGAAACTGATAGAAACATATGAAAAAGCATATAATGTGTGTGCCGTGACTCTGCTTGTACAGTCAAGCGTTTTGGATGAGTCTGGCTCAATTTTGATGAAAAGTGACTAGTCTGTGTCAAATAACACTGAAACTGATAGAAACATATGAAAAAGCATATACTATGTGTGCCGTGACTCTGCTAGTACAATAAAGCATTAGGTGTGAGTCTGGCTCAATTCTGATGAAAAGTGACTAGTTTGTGTGAAATAACCCTGAAATTGATAGAAACATATGAAAAAGCATATACTGTGTGTGCCGTGACTCTGCTAGGACAGTCAAGCGTTTTGGATGAGTCTGGCTCAATTTTGATGAAAAGTGACTAGTTGTTGTCAAATAACACTGAAACTGATAGAAACATGTGAAAAAGCATATAATGTGTGTGCCGTGACTCTGCTTGGACAGTCAAGCGTTTTGGATGAGTCTGGCTCAATTCTGATGAAAAGTGACTAGTTTGTGTCAAATAACACTGAAACTGATAGAAACATATGAAAAAGCATATACTGTGTGTGCCGTGACTCTGCTTGTACAGTCAAGCGTTTTGGATGAGTCTGGCTAAATTTTGATGAAAAGTGACTAGTTTGTATCGAATAACACTGAAACTGATAGAAACATGTGAAAAAGCATATACTGTGTGTGCCGTGACTCTGCTTGTACAGTCAAGCGTTTTGGATGAGTCTGGCTCAATTTTGATGAAAAGTGACTAGTTGTCGAATAACACTGAAACTGATAGAAACATATGAAAAAGCATATACTGTGTGTGCCGTCACTCTCCTTGTACAGTCAAGCATTTTGGATGAGTCTGGCTCAATTCTCATGAAAAGTGACTAGTCTGTGTCAAATAACACTGAAACTGATAGAAACATATGAAAAAGCATATACTGTGTGTGCTGTGACTCTGCTTGGACAGTCAAGCGTTTTGGATGAGTCTGGCTCAATTTTGATGAAAAGTGACTAGTTGTCGAATAACACTGAAACTGATAGAAACATATGAAAAAGCATATACTGTGTGTGCCGTCACTCTCCTTGTACAGTCAAGCATTTTGGATGAGTCTGGCTCAATTCTGATGAAAAGTGACTAGTTTGTGTCAAATAACACTGAAACTGATAGAAACATATGAAAAAGCATATACTGTGTGTGCCGTGACTCTGCTCTTACAGTCAAGCGTTTTGGATGAGTCTGGCTCGATTCTGATGAAAAGTGACTAGTTTGTGTGAAATAACCCTGAAATTGATAGAAACATATGAAAAAGCATATACTGTGTGTGCCATGACTCTGCTTGTACAGGCAAGCGTTTTGGATGAGTCTGGCTCAATTTTGATGAAAAGTGAGTAGCTGTTGTCAAATAACACTGAAACTGATAGAAACATATGAAAAAGCATATACTGTGTGTGCCGTGACTCTCCTTGTACAGTCAAGCATTTTGGATGAGTCTGGCTCAATTCTGATGAAAAGTGACTATTTTGTGTCGAATAACACTGAAACTGATAGAAACATATGAAAAAGCATATACTGTGTGTGCCGTGACTCTGCTTGTACAGTCAAACGTTTTGGATGAGTCTGGCTCAATTTTGATTAAAAGTGACTAGTTTTTGTCAAATAACACTGAAAGTGATAGAAACATATGAAAAAGCATATACTATGTGTGCCGTGACTCTGCTAGTATAATAAAGCATTAGGTGTGAGTCTGGCTCAATTCTGATGAAAAGTGACTAGTTTGTGTGAAATAACCCTGAAATTGATAGAAACATATGAAAAAGCATTTACTGTGTGTGCCGTGACTCTGCTTGTACAGTCAAGCGTTTTGGATGAGTCTGGCTCAATTTTGATGAAAAGTGACTAGTTGTCGAATAACACTGAAACTGATAGAAACATATGAAAAAGCATATACTGTGTGTGCCGTCACTCTCCTTGTACAGTCAAGTATTTTGGATGAGTCTGGCTCAATTCTGATGAAAAGTGACTAGTTTGTGTCAAATAACACTGAAACTGATAGAAACATATGAAAAAGCATATACTGTGTGTGCTGTGACTCTGCTTGGACAGTCAAGCGTTTTGGATGAGTCTGGCTCAATTTTGATGAAAAGTGACTAGTTGTCGAATAACACTGAAACTGATAGAAACATATGAAAAAGCATATACTGTGTGTGCCGTCACTCTCCTTGTACAGTCAAGCATTTTGGATTAGTCTGGCTCAATTCTGATGAAAAGTGACTAGTTTGTGTCAAATAACACTGAAACTGATAGAAACATATGAAAAAGCATATACTGTGTGTGCCGTGACTCTGCTCTTACAGTCAAGCGTTTTGGATGAGTCTGGCTCAATTCTGATGAAAAGTGACTAGTTTGTGTGAAATAACCCTGAAATTGATAGAAACATATGAAAAAGCATATACTGTGTGTGCCGTGACTCTGCTTGTACAGTCAAGCGTTTTGGATGAGTCTGGCTCAATTTTGATGAAAAGTGAGTAGCTGTTGTCAAATAACACTGAAACTGATAGAAACATATGAAAAAGCATATACTGTGTGTGCCGTGACTCTGCTTGTACAGTCAAACGTTTTGGATGAGTCTGGCTCAATTTTGATTAAAAGTGACTAGTTTTTGTCAAATAACACTGAAAGTGATAGAAACATATGAAAAAGCATATACTATGTGTGCCGTGACTCTGCTAGTATAATAAAGCATTAGGTGTGAGTCTGGCTCAATTCTGATGAAAAGTGACTAGTTTGTGTGAAATAACCCTGAAATTGATAGAAACATATGAAAAAGCATTTACTGTGTGTGCCGTGACTCTGCTTGTACAGTCAAGCGTTTTGGATGAGTCTGGCTCAATTTTGATGAAAAGTGACTAGTTGTCGAATAACACTGAAACTGATAGAAACATATGAAAAAGCATATACTGTGTGTGCCGTCACTCTCCTTGTACAGTCAAGTATTTTGGATGAGTCTGGCTCAATTCTGATGAAAAGTGACTAGTTTGTGTCAAATAACACTGAAACTGATAGAAACATATGAAAAAGCATATACTGTGTGTGCTGTGACTCTGCTTGGACAGTCAAGCGTTTTGGATGAGTCTGGCTCAATTTTGATGAAAAGTGACTAGTTGTCGAATAACACTGAAACTGATAGAAACATATGAAAAAGCATATACTGTGTGTGCCGTCACTCTCCTTGTACAGTCAAGCATTTTGGATTAGTCTGGCTCAATTCTGATGAAAAGTGACTAGTTTGTGTCAAATAACACTGAAACTGATAGAAACATATGAAAAAGCATATACTGTGTGTGCCGTGACTCTGCTCTTACAGTCAAGCGTTTTGGATGAGTCTGGCTCAATTCTGATGAAAAGTGACTAGTTTGTGTGAAATAACCCTGAAATTGATAGAAACATATGAAAAAGCATTTACTGTGTGTGCCGTGACTCTGCTTGTACAGTCAAGCGTTTTGGATGAGTCTGGCTCAATTTTGATGAAAAGTGACTAGTTGTTGTCAAATAACACTGAAACTGATAGAAACATATGAAAAAGCATATACTGTGTGTGCCGTGACTCTCCTTGTACGGTCAAGCGTTTTGGATGAGTCTGGCTCAATTCTGATGAAAAGTGACTAGTTTGTGTCGAATGACACTGAAATTGACAGAAACATATGAAAAAGCATATACTGTGTGTGCCGTGACTCTGCTTGTACAATCAAGCGTTTTGGATGAGTCTGGCTCAATTCTGATGAAAAGTGACTAGTTTGTGTCAAATAACATTGAAACTGATAGAAACATATGAAAAAGCATATACTGTGTGTGCCGTGACTCTGCTTGTACAGTCAAGCGTTTTGGATAAGTCTGGCTCAATTTTGATGAAAAGTGACTAGTTGTCGAATAACACTGAAACTGATAGAAACATATGAAAAAGCATATACTGTGTGTGCCGTCACTCTCCTTGTACAGTCAAGCATTTTGGATGAGTCTGGCTCAATTCTGATGAAAAGTGACTAGTTTGTGTCAAATAACACTGAAAGTGATAGAAACATATGAAAAAGCATATACTATGTGTGCCGTGACTCTGCTAGTACAATAAAGCATTAGGTGTGAGTCTGGCTCAATTCTGATGAAAAGTGACTAGTTTGTGTGAAATAACCCTGAAACTGATAGAAACATATGAAAAAGCATATACTGTGTGTGCCGTGACTCTCCTTGTACAGTCAAGCATTTTGGATGAGTCTGGCTCAATTTTGATGAAAAGTGACTAGTTTGTGTCGAATAACACTGAAACTGATAGAAATATATGAAAAAGCATATACTGTGTGTGCCGTGACTCTGCTTGTACAGTCAAGCGTTTTGGATGAGTCTGGCTCAATTTTGATGAAAAATGACTAGTTGTTGTCAAATAACACTGAAACTGATAGAAACATATGAAAAAGCATATACTGTGTGTGCCGTGACTCTGCTTGTACAGTCAAGCGTTTTGGATGAGTCTGGCTCAATTCTGATGAAAAGTGACTAGTTTGTGTCAAATAACACTGAAACTGATAGAAACATATGAAAAAGCATATACTGTGTGTGCCGTGACTCTGCTTGTACAGTCAAGCGTTTTGGATGAGTCTGGCTCAATTCTGATGAAAAGTGACTAGTTTGTGTGAAATAACCCTGAAATTGATAGAAACATGTGAAAAAGCATATACTGTGTGTGCCGTGACTCTGCTAGGACAGTCAAGCGTTTTGGATGAGTCTAGCTCAATTCTGATGAAAAGTGACTAGTTTGTGTCGAATAACACTGAAACTGATAGAAACATATGAAAAAGCATATACTGTGTGTGCCGTCACTCTCCTTGTACAGTCAAGCATTTTGGATGAGTCTGGCTCAATTCTCATGAAAAGTGACTAGTTTGTGTCAAATAACACTGAAACTGATAGAAACATATGAAAAAGCATATACTATGTGTGCCGTGACTCTGCTAGTATAATAAAGCATTAGGTGTGAGTCTGGCTCAATTCTGATGAAAAGTGACTAGTTTGTGTGAAATAACCCTGAAATTGATAGAAACATATGAAAAAGCATTTACTGTGTGTGCCGTGACTCTGCTTGTACAGTCAAGCGTTTTGGATGAGTCTGGCTCAATTTTGATGAAAAGTGACTAGTTGTCGAATAACACTGAAACTGATAGAAACATATGAAAAAGCATATACTGTGTGTGCCGTCACTCTCCTTGTACAGTCAAGTATTTTGGATGAGTCTGGCTCAATTCTGATGAAAAGTGACTAGTTTGTGTCAAATAACACTGAAACTGATAGAAACATATGAAAAAGCATATACTGTGTGTGCTGTGACTCTGCTTGGACAGTCAAGCGTTTTGGATGAGTCTGGCTCAATTTTGATGAAAAGTGACTAGTTGTCGAATAACACTGAAACTGATAGAAACATATGAAAAAGCATATACTGTGTGTGCCGTCACTCTCCTTGTACAGTCAAGCATTTTGGATTAGTCTGGCTCAATTCTGATGAAAAGTGACTAGTTTGTGTCAAATAACACTGAAACTGATAGAAACATATGAAAAAGCATATACTGTGTGTGCCGTGACTCTGCTCTTACAGTCAAGCGTTTTGGATGAGTCTGGCTCAATTCTGATGAAAAGTGACTAGTTTGTGTGAAATAACCCTGAAATTGATAGAAACATATGAAAAAGCATATACTATGTGTGCCGTGACTCTGCTTGTACAGTCAAGCGTTTTGGATGAGTCTGGCTCAATTTTGATGAAAAGTGAGTAGCTGTTGTCAAATAACACTGAAACTGATAGAAACATATGAAAAAGCATATACTGTGTGTGCCGTGACTCTGCTTGTACAGTCAAACGTTTTGGATGAGTCTGGCTCAATTTTGATTAAAAGTGACTAGTTTTTGTCAAATAACACTGAAAGTGATAGAAACATATGAAAAAGCATATACTATGTGTGCCGTGACTCTGCTAGTATAATAAAGCATTAGGTGTGAGTCTGGCTCAATTCTGATGAAAAGTGACTAGTTTGTGTGAAATAACCCTGAAATTGATAGAAACATATGAAAAATCATTTACTGTGTGTGCCGTGACTCTGCTTGTACAGTCAAGCGTTTTGGATGAGTCTGGCTCAATTTTGATGAAAAGTGACTAGTTGTCGAATAACACTGAAACTGATAGAAACATATGAAAAAGCATATACTGTGTGTGCCGTCACTCTCCTTGTACAGTCAAGTATTTTGGATGAGTCTGGCTCAATTCTGATGAAAAGTGACTAGTTTGTGTCAAATAACACTGAAACTGATAGAAACATATGAAAAAGCATATACTGTGTGTGCTGTGACTCTGCTTGGACAGTCAAGCGTTTTGGATGAGTCTGGCTCAATTTTGATGAAAAGTGACTAGTTGTCGAATAACACTGAAACTGATAGAAACATATGAAAAAGCATATACTGTGTGTGCCGTCACTCTCCTTGTACAGTCAAGCATTTTGGATTAGTCTGGCTCAATTCTGATGAAAAGTGACTAGTTTGTGTCAAATAACACTGAAACTGATAGAAACATATGAAAAAGCATATACTGTGTGTGCCGTGACTCTGCTCTTACAGTCAAGCGTTTTGGATGAGTCTGGCTCAATTCTGATGAAAAGTGACTAGTTTGTGTGAAATAACCCTGAAATTGATAGAAACATATGAAAAAGCATTTACTGTGTGTGCCGTGACTCTGCTTGTACAGTCAAGCGTTTTGGATGAGTCTGGCTCAATTTTGATGAAAAGTGACTAGTTGTTGTCAAATAACACTGAAACTGATAGAAACATATGAAAAAGCATATACTGTGTGTGCCGTGACTCTCCTTGTACGGTCAAGCGTTTTGGATGAGTCTGGCTCAATTCTGATGAAAAGTGACTAGTTTGTGTCGAATGACACTGAAATTGACAGAAACATATGAAAAAGCATATACTGTGTGTGCCGTGACTCTGCTTGTACAATCAAGCGTTTTGGATGAGTCTGGCTCAATTCTGATGAAAAGTGACTAGTTTGTGTCAAATAACATTGAAACTGATAGAAACATATGAAAAAGCATATACTGTGTGTGCCGTGACTCTGCTTGTACAGTCAAGCGTTTTGGATGAGTCTGGCTCAATTCTGATGAAAAGTGACTAGTTTGTATCGAATAACACTGAAACTGATAGAAACATGTGAAAAAGCATATACTGTGTGTGCTGTGACTCTGCTAGGACAGTCAAGCGTTTTGGATAAGTCTGGCTCAATTTTGATGAAAAGTGACTAGTTGTCGAATAACACTGAAACTGATAGAAACATATGAAAAAGCATATACTGTGTGTGCCGTCACTCTCCTTGTACAGTCAAGCATTTTGGATGAGTCTGGCTCAATTCTGATGAAAAGTGACTAGTTTGTGTCAAATAACACTGAAACTGATAGAAACATATGAAAAAGCATATACTATGTGTGCCGTGACTCTGCTAGTACAATAAAGCATTAGGTGTGAGTCTGGCTCAATTCTGATGAAAAGTGACTAGTTTGTGTGAAATAACCCTGAAACTGATAGAAACATATGAAAAAGCATATACTGTGTGTGCCGTGACTCTCCTTGTACAGTCAAGCATTTTGGATGAGTCTGGCTCAATTTTGATGAAAAGTGACTAGTTTGTGTCGAATAACACTGAAACTGATAGAAATATATGAAAAAGCATATACTGTGTGTGCCGTGACTCTGCTTGTACAGTCAAGCGTTTTGGATGAGTCTGGCTCAATTTTGATGAAAAATGACTAGTTGTTGTCAAATAACACTGAAACTGATAGAAACATATGAAAAAGCATATACTGTGTGTGCCGTGACTCTGCTTGTACAGTCAAGCGTTTTGGATGAGTCTGGCTCAATTCTGATGAAAAGTGACTAGTTTGTGTCAAATAACACTGAAACTGATAGAAACATATGAAAAAGCATATACTGTGTGTGCCGTGACTCTGCTTGTACAGTCAAGCGTTTTGGATGAGTCTGGCTCAATTCTGATGAAAATTGACTAGTTTGTGTGAAATAACCCTGAAATTGATAGAAACATGTGAAAAAGCATATACTGTGTGTGCCGTGACTCTGCTAGGACAGTCAAGCGTTTTGGATGAGTCTGGCTCAATTCTGATGAAAAGTGACTAGTTTGTGTCGAATAACACTGAAACTGATAGAAACATATGAAAAAGCATATACTGTGTGTGCCGTGACTCTGCTTGTACAGTCAAGCATTTTGGATGAGTCTGGCTCAATTTTGATGAAAAATGACTACTTGTTGTCAAATAACACTGAAACTGATAGAAACATATGAAAAAGCATGTACTGTGTGTGCCGTCACTCTCCTTGTACAGTCAAGCATTTTGGATGAGTCTGGCTCAATTCTGATGAAAAGTGACTAGTTTGTGTCGAATAACACTGAAACTGATAGAAACATATGAAAAAGCATATACTATGTGTGCCGTGACTCTGCTAGTATAATAAAGTATTAGGTGTGAGTCTGGCTCAATTTTGATGAAAAGTGACTAGTTTGTGTCGAATAACACTGAAACTGATAGAAACATATGAAAAAGCATATACTGTGTGTGCCGTGACTCTGCTTGTACAGTCAAGCGTTTTGGATGAGTCTGGCTCAATTTTGATGAAAAGTGACTAGTTTGTGTCGAATAACACTGAAACTGATAGAAACATATGAAAAATCATATACTGTGTGTGCCGTGACTCTGCTTGTACAGTCAAGCGTTTTGGATGAGTCTGGCTCAATTTTGATGAAAAGTGACTAGTTTTTGTCAAATAACACTGAAACTGATAGAAACATATGAAAAAGCATATACTATGTGTGCCGTGACTCTGCTAGTATAATAAAGCATTAGGTGTGAGTCTGGCTCAATTCTGATGAAAAGTGACTAGTTTGTGTGAAATAACCCTGAAATTGATAGAAACATATGAAAAAGCATTTACTGTGTGTGCCGTGACTCTGCTTGTACAGTCAAGCGTTTTGGATGAGTCTGGCTCAATTTTGATGAAAAGTGACTAGTTTGTGTCAAATAACACTGAAACTGATAGAAACATATGAAAAAGCATATACTGTGTGTGCTGTGACTCTCCTTGTACAGTCAAGCATTTTGGATGAGTCTGGCTCAATTCTGATGAAAAGTGACTAGTTTGTGTCGAATAACACTGAAACTGATAGAAACATATGAAAAAGCATATACTATGTGTGCCGTGACTCTCCTTGTACAGTCAAGCGTTTTGGATGAGTCTGGCTCAATTCTGATGAAAAGTGACTAGCTTGTGTCAAATGACACTGAAATTGATAGAAACATATGAAAAAGCATATACTGTGTGTGCCGTGACTCTGCTTGTACAGTCAAGCGTTTTGGATGAGACTGCATCGATTCTGATGAAAAGTGACTAGTTTGTGTCGAATTACACTGAAAATGATAGAAACATATGAAAAAGCATATAGTATGTGTGCTGTGACTCTGCTAGTACAATAAAGCATTAGGTGTGAGTCTGGCTCAATTCTGATGAAAAGTGACTAATTTGTGTCGAATAACACTGAAACTGATAGAAACATTTGAAAAAGCATATACTGTGTGTGCCGTGACTCTGCTAGGACAGTCAAGCATTTTGGATGAGTCTGGCTCAATTTTGATGAAAACTGACTAGTTGTTGTCAAATAACACTGAAACTGATAGAAACATATGAAAAAGCATATACTGTGTGTGCCGTGACTCTGCTTGTACAGTCAAGCGTTTTGGATGAGACTGCATCGATTCTGATGAAAAGTGACTAGTTTGTGTCAAATAACCCTGAAATTGATAGAAACATATGAAATAGCATATACTTTGGTGGCTGTGACTCTGCTTGTACAGTCAAGCGTTTTGGATGACTCTGGCTCAATTTTGATGAAAAGTGACTAGTTTGTGTCAAATAACACTGAAATTGATAGAAACATATGAAAAAGGATCTACTATGTGTGCCGTGACTCTGCTAGTACAATAAAGCATTAGGAGTGAGTCTGGCTCAATTCTGATGAAAAGTGACTAGTTTGTGTGAAATAACCCTGAAATTGATAGAAACATATGAAAAAGCATATACTTTGTGTGCTGTGACTCTGCTTGTACAGTCAAGCGTTTTGGATGAGTATGGCTCAATTTTGATGAAAAGTGACTAGTTGTTTTCAAATAACACTGAAACTGATAGAAACATATGAAAAAGCATATACTGTGTGTGCCGTGACTCTGCTTGTACAGTCAAGCGTTTTGGATGAGTCTGGCTCAATTCTGATGAAAAGTGTCTAGTTTGTGTCAAATAACACTGAAATTGATAGAAACATGTGAAAAAGCATATAGTATGTGTGCCGTGACTCTGCTAGTACAATAAAGCATTAGGTGTGAGTCTGGCTCAATTCTGTTGAAAAGTGACTAATTTGTGTCGAATAACACTGAAACTGATAGAAACATATGAAATAGCATATACTGTGTGTGCCGTGACTCTGCTTGTACAGTCAAGCGTTTTGGATGAGACTGCATCGATTCTGATGAAAAGTGACTAGTTTGTGTCAAATAACCCTGAAATTGATAGAAACATATGAAATAGCATATACTTTGGTGGCTGTGACTCTGCTTGTACAGTCAAGCGTTTTGGATGACTCTGGCTCAATTTTGATGAAAAGTGACTAGTTTGTGTCAAATAACACTGAAATTGATAGAAACATATGAAAAAGGATCTACTATGTGTGCCGTGACTCTGCTAGTACAATAAAGCATTAGGAGTGAGTCTGGCTCAATTCTGATGAAAAGTGACTAGTAACCCCTTTGGATACAAGAGGGCTTTGCGCTGGTCAGCGCTCGGGCCCTAATAATAATAATAATAATTCCATTGGATACAAGAGGGCTTCGCGCTGGTTTGCGCTCGGGCCCTAATAATAATAATAATAATAATAATTCCTTTGGAAACAATAGGGCTTCGCGCTGGTCAGCGCTCGGGCCCTAATAATAATAATAATAATAATAATAATAATAATAATTAAAGCTGCAAGCAGCGTTGAATGGGCCTTCGCGCCCTTGTGCACGTTGGGCCGTGGCGCAATCAAAGGGCTTCTGTGATGGGCATGTAGATGTCTTGAGACCCGGGCTGTTTTCAGACAGTGCAAGAAGGAGATAAACATCACTTCCTTTGTCCACTATTTTGCCCGCTGTTGGGGCTGCTTTACTGAAATTTCGTAGGGGGTGCTATTCAGCCACTTTGCATCACTGATGGAATATTGTCCTGTACACGCGTTAAGGCCGGGAGTCTTATCAACCATGTAAAGTCTGGTGCAGACTGGAGCATTTACAATAAAGTTATAGCAACTTCCTCTGTCATGGCGAAACATCAATTCTCAACAGTGTGAGGATGAGTATTTTCTGCAGGGTGAGACACGGCTGCCTTGCTCACACCTGTGTCATAAAAATCATGCAAGCTTTGTGCCCATTCACTTGAATTTCAATTAGTAAATTGAAAACCCTTGATGAGTTTGTGTGTAAAACAAATTAATTTCCTAATTTTCATCAAGTCTATTTTTAGGAATATAAAGACTTTTAACTTGGGATGCACGACATTAGATTTTTGCTGATATCCGATATGCTGATATTTCCAACTCATTGTGGCCAATTGCCGATGCCGATATATGCACATATTTTTACCAGCTGGCTGAGGAGGCTATTATGCATGCAAGCATAGATTATACTATGATCAAGAAAGACAATATATGAAGGAAGAACTTAGGAAGACTGGAGTTCAGTAGCTCAGCATTAAAGTTCTTCCCTCATATAGGCTATAGTCTTTCTTGAGCATTAGTACAATATATGATTGCATGTGTAATAGTCTCCTCAGCCAAGTGGAAAATACATGTGCATATCAACATCGGCAACTGGCAAAAACGACAGTCAAAAAGTGATCATGTGAAATAATTGTGATCCAATATTGAACAAGATAATTGTGATTATGATTTTTGCCATAATTTAGCACCCCTAAAAACACAAATTGTGATTTACATACACACACACACAGAGTTTAAATATGTATGTGATAAATTGTGAATATGTATGTAATGAATTGTTTTCTTTAAGAAACTGTTACTTGAACATTTTTCAGTGTGCTCCTAAAGTTATATGTATGCTCCTAAATTCTTTCATTTAGGAGCACATGTACTACTTGAAAAAGAGTAAGGATTGAACACTGCTGTCAGATGTGTAGAAACACTAAGTAAGTGGAGTGTGGTGCAGTCCAAGGGCTTCTGTCACAGGCAGTAGATGTTTACTTTACCCATCCCCCCCCTCCCATTCTCTCTCTCCCTCTCAGTTGGAAGGAAAGATTTCAAAGTGATCTTCTTGTGAAATATCCTCATAAATCCCATGACTTGGGCCAAATCCTACATAAAATTCACATTTTTTGTAGGAATTTTCGTTGCAAATCCATTGATACAGGTTTGAAAGTGGTCAGACTTATAGTTTAGATGTAAGACGACCCAGTTTGGCACAAAGTCCATGCCCAGAGATTGCCTCCCCATTGGTTTACATTGTAAGGTGTAATGTCGCACTCCAACTTTCAGGGCTTACTAAGTCTAAACCGTTCGAGTTATTACAAAGTTTTTAATAACTTTTGCTCAACACAGTGTGATAAGTCATGTATTAAAGTTTGAAGCCGATACCATTAACGCCCTAGGAGGAGATAGCGTTTATTCAAGGTCCAAAATTGGCACAAATTCATACTTTGAAATTGAGATTGCGGACTTCCTGTTGGATTTAGGTCAGGGGTGTCAGCGTATGATTTGTAGGTCTTAATGAGACGAATAATTGAGTTTTGGTTTGATCTCTCTACAACATTCCTACGGGCCGTGGCGGCCGTTTTAGATACATAGGTGGCGCTCTCGAGCACATTTTGGCACTTCGGGGCTTAATTTTTACATTTTATCAAATTTTTCACCAGACCTGATGTGCGTGCCAAATGTGGTGAGTTTTTGAGCATGTTTAGGGGGTCAAATTTAGAGTTAAAGTGGCGTAACAAGAAAGAAAGAAACACACGAAAAACATTAAAGCTGCAAGCAGCGTTGAACGGGCCTTCGCGCCCTTGCGCACAGCGGGCCGCGGCGCAGTCAGTTGAGCTTGTGGGAACCAAGAAAACGTTTGGAGATGATCAGTGTGAGAGTCTTTTTACACACAATACTAACCAGTGTCTCTCTGTGAGCCCACCCCTCCGTTCACAGACAATTATGAATTATGACATCAAAATATTGTTAACCTTAATCAGTAATTCAGGTACCAACTGTAGGAATCTGCGAAGAACACAGTTAATTATTTGCTATAATTATCAATTATCAATAATAATAAACTATAACAATTAACATAATTATTAATATGAACTAACAGATACGAAGCACCACCCCGAAACCGGGGCCAATAACCGAGCAAGGTAGTCTCATAAATGGGAGTTCACCTAGAATGTTAATATCTGAGAGATAATCAGTCAAGGGTGAACAAAGAAGGGTTGAATTCGAGCTCTGACTCCTTCAATCAGCCACTTTTCACAATATGTTACCAATAATGACTAAAGAACTTCTCTTTAAAGATATAACAGTGTTTATGAAACTTAGCAAAATTAACAAAGTTAACAAATGCTTCATTCAATAAATAGCTATTCTAAAATCTAATTCTACCAAACAAAACACAAACAGCTTTGCACAGGGTTGGACACTTGCAGGTTGGACACTTTTGTC
This sequence comes from Thunnus thynnus, assembly GCF_963924715.1. NCBI lineage: Eukaryota > Metazoa > Chordata > Actinopteri > Scombriformes > Scombridae > Thunnus > Thunnus thynnus. The sequence goes on from NC_089518.1 coordinate 9,141,494, forward strand.
CGACGTTATCTGACCATCAGATGTGCAAAACGATGTCGGTGCGTGTATCTGTGCGCGCGTGAGTATGGTGTTAGTCACAAGAGAGGGAGGAGGGAGAGCGATCGTGAGAGAGAGAGAAGCGGTTCTTTTTCCACAGAGAGCGCACGTACGGACAGCAGTCTGTAACGCACGTTGTCTGGTTTAAGATCGACAAATCAGTTTACTTTCTCACTCACGGCAGCACAAACACAGTAGTCCCGAGCGGGACAAACACAAAATAGTCAAGCGTGGTGAACACAACTAACAGGCAGCAAACAGGCAGCAGCGGAGCGTTAACTGCAGCATGACCGAAAGAAGCACAACCAGTTAGCCTCTGCTAGCCTCTCAGCTAACCCCGGCTCTCTGTTTAGATCCAAACGGAGCACCGAGTCCCGAATTGCTATTTAGGTTAAAGCGGAGAGAATCAGCGGGTCTGTCGGCCAGTGAGTGAAGTGAAACCTGCGGAAAAAACACCGTGACCATCAAGGTAAAACAGGTCGGCGAAAACACGGCAGCTGGTTCTGAGTGGAGTGGCGGAGAGAACAGCAGAGATGACTCGGCGAAGACGCGCAGGGCAGAGCCGGTCCACGTTATCCCGAAGTAACTTCATTTCCTCTTTCTCGGGGGAATTTGAGGACGCTGGTTGCAGCAGCGGTCTCTCTCGGGTCCAGGAATGTGTTCGGGTGAACACGGGCAAAGTCTCGTCTCGTCCGACGAGGGGAGTCTTCGATGAGGGGAAAACATGTTCGTGGGGTAGTCAAGCTAACTCACAGGGGAACAGGAGTTACCCCTAGCTCAGTGACATGGGAAAGACGTGTAGTTTGGGCGTGCTCGCTTATAAAGGGGTGGTGATGTCATGGCTGCGTCCTCAGGACGCTCCGCTGTGCAGGAGCGTCTCCGCCAATGAGGGACCGATGTTGACTGCTCCCTGCTGAAGTGTGAAAATCGCAAAGCATCCTTGGAAATGGAGTTTGCTCCACCCTCATGGCAGGTCCATTACAGTTTTAATACGGAGCTCCGGAACTCCAGCCTTCCTGAGTTTTTCCCTCATATAGGCTATAGTTTTTCTTAATCATTACTACAATATATGATTACATATGTAATAGTCTCCTCAGCCAAGTTAGAAAAAATATGTGCATGTATGAACAACAGCAATTGGAGAAGATGACAGTCAAAAAGTAATCATGTTAAATAATCATGATCTCAATATTGAACAAAAATGATTGTGATTATAATTTTTGCCATAATCAAGCACCCCTAAAAACAGCAAATTGTGATTTACATACACACACACACACACACACACACACACACACACACACACACAGAGTTTAAATATGTATGTGATCAATTGTAAATATGTATGTAATGAATTGTTTTCTTAAAGAAACTCTTACTTGAACATTTTTCAGTGTGCTCCTAAAGTTATATGTATGCTCCTAATTTCTGTCGTTTAGGAGCACATGTACTCCTTGAAAAAAAGTAAGGATTGAACACTGCTGTCAGATATGTAGAAGCATTAAGTAACTGGAGTGTGGTGCAGTCCAAGGGCTTCTGTCACAGGCAGTAGATGTTTACTTTACCCATCCCCCCCCTCCCATTCTCTCTCTCTCCCTCACAGTTGAAAGGAAAGATTTCAAAGTGATCTTCTTGTGAAAAATCCTCATAAATCCCATAACTTTGGCCAAATCCTACATAAAAATATCATTTTTTTGTAGGAATTTTCGTCGCGAATCCATTGATACAGGTTTGAAAGTGGTAGGACTTATAGTTTAGACGCCAGATGCCCCAGTTTGGCACAAAGGCCATGCCCAGAATTTGCCTCCCCATTGGTTTACATTGTAAGGTGTAATGTCGCACTCCAACTTTCAGGGCTTACTAAATCTAAACCGTTCGAGTTATTACAAAGTTTTTAATAACTTTTGCTCAACACAGTGTGATAAGTCATGAATTAAAGTTTGAGGCCGATACCATTAACGCCCTAGGAGGAGATAGCGTTTATTCAAGGTCCAAAATTGGCAAAAAATCATACTTTGAAATGGACATTGCAGATTTCCTGTTGGATTTAGGTCAGGGGTGTCAGCGTATGATTTGTAGGTCTTGATGAGACGAATAATTGAGTTTTGGTTCGATCTCTCTACGACATTCCTACGGGCCGTGGCGGCCGTTTTAGATACATAGGTGGCGCTAGAGAGCACATTTTGGCACTTTGGGGTTTAATTTTTACATTTTATCAAATTTTTCACCATTCCTGATGTGCGTGCCAAATTTGGTGAGTTTTTGAGCATGTTTAGGGGGTCACATTTAGAGTTAAAGTGGCGTAATAATAAAGAAAGAAACAAACACACGAAAAACAATAGGGTCTTCGCCCTTTGGGCTCAGGCCCTAAATAGGGTCTTCGCCCTTTGGGCTCAGGTCCTAATAAGAAAGAAACAAACACACGAAAAACAATAGTGTCTTCGCCCTTTGGGCTCAGGCCCTAATAATAATAAGAAGAAAGAAACAAACACATGAAAAACAATAGGGTCTTCGCCCTTTGGGCTCAGGCCCTAATAATAAGTTCACTAACCAAGACCACTCCTTCTAGAATATGGATTTAATGGTTTATTGGGAGTGTGATGGAAGGCAGGGTGAAAAGGAGGAAGGATAGTTAGAGGGATGGTTGGAGAGGGAAGGATGGATGGGGGAAGGGAGAGGGTCGGGGGTGTGAGGATGCGGGGGTGAGGGTCGAGGTCGTGGGATGCGGGATGAGGGAGTAGGGGTCGAGGGGATGAGGGTCGAGGGATGGGGAGAAAGAAGAGCAGGCGGGAAAGAGGGGAAGGAGGGAGTGGATAGGAGAATGATAGATGAAAGGAGGAGAGGCGTCGACGTCGGGGAGGTAAGTGGGAACAGGGGGTTGAGACTCAGGGTGGGGGTGCTGTCTCGATGATCCGGCATCTGTACGAGGCCCCCAAAGAGACTTCAACCGGAGAGGCGAGAATGGGATTGCTTAATGTTATCCAGGTCGTGATGAATGTAGGTATGATAGGCGGGGGATGACCAACGGCCGAGGATTTTGATGATGTTGTCGGGAATGCCTTGTCTAGAGGCGGTGGAAGCGGCTCCGATGCGGAATGAGTGTCCTGAGAACTGGTCTGGGGGTATTCCGGATCTGGCGAGTACTGAGCGCATGTGGTGATGGAACCAAAAACGTGTTGCTACCCTTCCCGTTTCCGTGATGAACAGAGGGTCTTGAGAGGAAGCTCGGTTGGCTAGTCTTGTGTTGATGTACTCGTGGATGGGTTCGTAAGGACTTATGTATGAATCTAGGCGGAAAAGGTAGATGGGTTGAGGTTGGCCCGACTGGTTGGTCTTGCTGCGTTTGAGGTAGTAGATGAGTGTATCTGAAGAGTGGAAAGAGATGTCGGACAATGTGGCATGTAGTGCTGGATCAAAGGAGTATGAAGGAGCTGTGATTTCTGAGCAGCGTAGGAAGCCAAAAAAGGATAGTAAAAACATGGACTCTAGGGTTTTGTCTATGTGAGGAGACAAGTAGCCTGTGCGGAGTGTGTGAATGCATCGGACCAGAAGGTCCGACGTGAGGGGTGAACGTTTTGGTGCGGGGTGCGGTTCCGCCTTGCGGAGACCTTTGATCAGCATATTAATATGAGAGTGGGACAAGGCTGGGCATGGTGCTCCGGAAATCAATTTGACAAAGAAATTGATGCCGCTGAGGTAGGTCTGTATGGCGGAAGACTTGATCTTGAGTTGAGTGTGGGAGAATGTAATGAAGCAGGAGAGGTTAAGAATGTCCAGTGAAGGGAACGGGAGTCCATGGGAGACGTGAAAGGCTTTAAAGGAATTCCAGCCGGTGAGGTACGAAGATAGTGTTCGAGGGGCGACGCTGTTGATGATGTTGTCCCGTGAAATGGTGACCAGTTGTTCCAGTTGCGGGTTCAGTTGTAGATTTTGGCTGAAAACGGTGGGACTGGAGTTGGAAAAGGGTTGGAGGCTGGAGCTAGTTGTCTGAATTTCTGAAAAAGGAAACGAGAGAGTGAATCAGCGATTGCGTTTTTGTGGCCTGGAATGTGGAGTGCTCGGATAATGAACTGGTGCTGGGCTGAAACCAATGTGAGCTTGCGCACGAACTGCATGATGTCCAGATTGTGTGACCGGCCTTTGTTGAGGATGTCGACAACGGCACTGTTGTCAGAGTGGATGGCAATGGTCTTTTTGGACCACTCATGCCCCCAAAGGATGGCAGCAATGATAATCGGGCAGAGAACCATCTGCCGCCGTAGTAACCGCCAAAGCCGACTGAAGGGGCGGCGTCGGTGTATAGCTGGATGTCATTGGCGTCTGTGACGTGGTCGTCGTAAAAGAAGGAGATGCCGTTCCAGGAAGAGAGGAACTGGTGCCACATTTTTAGTTCCATCTTGCACGCGCTGTCTAGCGTGACGTGGTCGTGGATGGATGGGACGGCGGTGGCTATGGAGAGAGGGTGTGACAAGAAGGATCCGCCCTGAGGGATGATGCAGGTGGCGTAGTTGAAATGGCCCAGCAGAGAGAGTAATTGACGTTTGGTACATGTGTTGGCTATGAGAAAGTTTTGAATGAGTAGAGAAATGCGGTGGAGTTTCTCAGTGGGCAGAGATGCTTGGAGTGTAATGGAGTTGAGGGTGATGCCGAGGAATTCCAAGGATGTGCTTGGGCCTTCTGTTTTCTCTGGAGATAGGGGAACGCCAAGATCAGTGAATGCGGAAATCATTGTGGCGAGACCGTATGACGGGGGCGAAGACGGTGGCGTGACCGTGAGGAAGTCATCAGGTAGGTGGATGACGTACGGGAGTTTATAGGCAAAATAGTGTGCGCCCTTCCAGGAGACCCCGAAGAGGTGCCGGTAGTCGGGGTGGATGGGGAGGACTTTGAAAGCACTTGTGATGTCCGCCCTGACTACAGCTGTTGCTTTGTCGGGTTGTGTGGGCATGTGGCTCTGGTGTGGGCTCCCCCGCAGAATGAACAAGTGTGGAGGAATTTGCAGCTGGAGGAGCTGCAGCCGAGGTCATTGAAGTTATTGCAGATCATCCGTCCTCCCTGGTAGAGGACAGGTCTCCCTCTCCTGTCCGTGCCTTTGGGGAGGGGGCCGAGGATGGACGGGTGATCTAAGGCAGGTTTGGGGGTGATGGATGGTGGGGGAGCTGCCGATGGCAAGTGGTATGGTATGGCTGGGCTTCGTTTGTCTGTTACGGAGGCGTGGGGCAGGGGGGCGGAGAGGGTGCATGCTGCGGCGGGATGGGAAGGGGCGCCACACGTTTCGCAGTGCAGAGAAGCGCGGGCTGCGAAAACTCGGCAGTATAGCTCGTGGTCCAGTGTTCCCCAGTACGTGCCCTGGTTGAACTGTTGGAGGCGACCAGCGGCTTGGGAGGCGAAGAGGATATGATAGGTATAGAAACCGTTGCCGCCGAAACGCAAGGCCAGGTCAAGAATTAATGACAAGTAATCATCGAGCTCAGACCTGCGGTCGGGGAAGGCTGAACAAATTATGTCCCTATACAGAGAGAAAGCAAAAGCGAACTCGGCGACTGTGAGGTCCTTGGAGCGGGCAGGAAGTGGCTGTTTAAGTTCCAAGGGGCCGAATGAGGTGAGCAGTTCCCTAGGGATGTGAGGATTGATTGATGTAGGGTGAATGAGTTGAGCGAGATCAATGTAATTACCGGTTAGAATCTGCTGCCTGAGGGTGGGAGACACAGGGGAGGGCCGGGCGGATGCTGGGGGGCGCACTGGTGGCTGGGCGGTGGCCAGGGTGTAGCTGCTGGAAGGAGGTGCGAGAGCCGGGAAAAGGCCGAGGCTGGCCGTGTGTGAGGCGGTTGGATAAGGAGGTGCAGGTGCTGTAGTACAGGTAATGCTAGAGTGCGGGTGGTGGGGAGGAGGGGGGTAGGGGAGGAGGCAGGGAGGATGAAAAGAAGAAAGGGGGGGAAAAGGTTGGGTATAACTCGTGGAGCTGTTGGGGCCCGCTGTTGTTTGTGCTGTCTGACCGGCTGCCGAGGTTGGTGCGGGTGGAGGAGCGGCTGAGATGGCCGGGAGGGAAGGGGCAGCAGAGATAGGTGCCAGAGAGTAGGAAGGGATGCTGGGGTGGTGGGATGTATATGCGTGGGATGTAAGTGTGGCTGAAGAGAAAGTAGGAGGAGGAAATGGCTGTGGAGCAGAGAGGGCCTGCATAGGGTTAGAGACGGACTGTACTGGAGAGGCTGAGATTGCTGAGGAGGAAGGTGTGCGTCTGGTGGAGCGACGAGCCGTGACGTCACGGACGTCGTCGCGCACGCGACGCCGGGAACCCGGAAGACCGTGGGAAGATGGACGGGAGAGAGTGGTGTCCTGCAGGGAATTCGTGTATAATTGAAACAGTCTTGCCTTATTGTCGGTGCGGTGGAAGGGAATGTTATTTTGGCTGAGGAAATGCTTTAAGTGAGCGACGGTCCACTCGGACATGTTTGGGGCCGAGGAGCGGTCGGTACGCTGGTGGCGAGGAGAGCGCTGCGCGCGGTGGCTGCTCCTCTTGGGCGGGCTCCGGGATCTCGAGCGAGGCTGGAGTGAGCGTCGGGAATGAGTAGCTTCCTTCGGACGCCGAGTACGGGACCTTCCCCTGGAGCCGCTGGGGATCAAGGGCTCGACGATAACGTCGTCGACGGATGATGAGGGCCGAGAGGCCGGGATGAGGGAAACCGAGGAGCGCAGGCGAGGCTGCCGGAAAGATCGGACGCCGGGGGACTCCGGGACTTCGAACAAGTCCTCGTCCAAGGCGTTGAGGAGCAGTTCGAGGTCCATGATGTGAGTAAGAAGTTTTTTTTAAGTTTATGCTGGTGTGTCACAGGGTGCTTGCAAGCTGAGACGAAGGGAAGAGGAGCGGATATGGTGTGTTTAAATACCCTGTGGTGCGGAAATGAGTTGCGTACAAGGCGTGGTCTTTGGTTCCCGAACTTTGTTTATAAGTCTATAAACTTCATAAAGAAACAAACACACGAAAAACAATAGGGTCTTCACCCTTTGGGCTCAGGCCCTAATAATAATAATAAGAAAGAAACAAACACACGGAAAACAATAAGGTCTTCGCCCTTTGGGCTCAGGCCCTAATAATAATAATAAGAAAGAAACAAACACACGAAAAACAACAGGGTCTTCGCCCTTTGGGCTCAGGCCCTAATAATAATAATAATAATAATAATAATAATAATAATAATAATTCCTTTGCATACAAAAGGGCTTCGCGCTGGTCAGCGCTCGGGCCCTAATAATAATAATAATAATAATAATTCCTTTGGATACAAGAGGGCTTCGCGCTGGTCAGCGCTCAGGCCCTAATGATAATTTCTTTGGATATAAGAGGGCTTCACGCTGGTCAGCACTCGGGCCCTAATAATAACAATTCCTTTGGATACAAGAGGGCTTCCTGCTGGTCAGCACTTGGGCCCTAATAATTCCTTTGGATACAAGAGGGCTTCGCGCTGGTCAGCGCTCGGGCCCTAATAATAATAATTAAAGCTGCAAGCAGCAATGATCGGGCCCGCGCACCCTTGCGCATTTCAGGACGCAGTGCAGTTGAAGGGCCTCTGTCACAAGCATGTAAATGTTTTCAGACCCGGGCTGTTTTTCAGACAGTGCAAGAAGGAGATAAACATCACTTCCTTTGTCCACTATTTTACCTGCTGCTGGGGCTGCTGCCTTGAAATTTCGTAGAAGGAGCCAGTTTGCATCACTGACTGAATATTGGCATGTAGAAGTGATCAGGCTTGAACTGTAATCAAACATTTGAAGTTTCAGGCAGATCTGACCATGTACACTTAAGTTATAGCAATTTCCTCTGGCGAAACATCAAAACTCAATGCCACGAGATGTGTTCAGGCCCGGATTCTTATCAAGCATGAGAAATTTGGGGCAAATTGGACAATGTACTATGGAGTTATAAGGACTTCCTGTTTTATGGCAACGCAATGGCGTTCAGTGACAACTCTTGATTTTAATAACTTTTAATCAGAAACTAGTCTAGATGAGACACACAAATTTTGAAGACAATCTGATGAAATCTGTAGGAAGAGTTTGTTAAAATACAAAGCATGCAAATTGCCAAAAATGGTCGCTTGATTCAAAATGGCCAACTTCCTGTTAGGTTAACACTTTTTAGTGCGTCTGGGCATGATACATGTGTACCGATTTCTGTGCATGCTGGTGAAACATGCCGCAGGTGATACAGTTTAGGGGGTGCTGTTGAGCCATTTTGCCACACCTTTCATACAGCAATACAATTAGCGAAGGTCGCTTAACATGCATATGCAGTGTGATGAATATCTGATGTTGCTGAAAAGGAGTTAAATACCATTTCCTGTGTCCACTACATGGTGCTAGAGAGCACCCACTAATTATGTCAATTTGCCATATATCATGTGTAGACCACACCGATAATGCGAATACTGTGTCGCCATGGCAACAGCTCTTGATGAAAACTCAAAAGCTTCACTATTTAGCATCATTATCATCTTACAACATAGCTGACCAAAATTTAGGTGGATGTGGTTAACCTGCTAGGAGTATTTTTATTAAAAGCATAGGGCCTGTTACTTCCCGTTGCCAGTAGGTGGCGCCATTACTGTTATTCAATATTGCCCTGTACATGTCTTCAGACCAGGACTCTTATCAAACATGTAAAATTTAGGAAAGATCAGACCATGTGGAGTCGAGTTATAACAAATTATTTTGCAATGGAAACTCTAATGCATCGCGATGGTAACAGTGTTCAATGAAAACATTTTAACACTAAAACACTACTATACACTAACAATATTCACAATATAACATTATATATATATATATATATATATATATATATATAACTATTCATCACAAAGGTCTTCAGGTGACACTAAACAAATCTGAAGTCGGCTGGGTCAAACCTCTAGGAGGAGTTTGTTAAAATACAATGGCAGCAAATTACAAAATCTGTGCATAAATTGCAAATTAAATTCAAAATGACTGACATCCTGTTGGATTTAGGGTATGGTTCCAAGAGGCTTTTTTGTGCATCTGGAGATGATACGTGTGTATACCAAATTTTGTTCATATATGTCAAATTTAAGGATGGGATCTTTTTAATTTGAAATTTCGGGGGGGGGGTGGACCCTTGAACCATTTTGGAACACCCAGGGCAAAAACCCATATCCGATATCAAGTTCGCTATTCCTGATGAATATGCAAAGTTTTGTGAGTTTCTAATTGATGCACAAAACCAAAAATGGCCAACTTCCTGTTGGACAACCCTCCCCCCAAAAACTTTCAAGGTATAATGATGAGGGCAATGATCACACCAAATTTCATGAACATCAAAGAAACTTTTTCAGAAATGTTCCTGCGTGTGGGGGGTGCTATGGAGTCCGCTGGCAACGCCAAAGTCCAAAAAATATAAAACATACAATTTTGCCCCACTTTCGAGCATGTTTAGCCCCTCAAAAATGCATTTCATTGTGGAAAATAATAATAATGTAGTAATAATAGTAATAATAATTATAATTCATTCAGATAGTTTGATTTGATTTATTGATTGGGACAGTGTGCAGTTTTAAACATTAAAGATGCACTGCAGTGGAGTTAGCTTGATGATAATTTGCATCCATAGTCCCCCACAACAGCACAACAAACAGTACAAAGCAAAAAAAAAACAAAAAAAGAAAAAAAAACCCAAAACAAAACAAAAAAACCCCACACAGAACACACCATACAAAATGCAAAATACAAAGCTACACACAACAGCACATCACATACACACACAATGTCAATTAGAGATTGATAATGTGGTCATACAGCTGATTGGTCTTTAGTACATGTTTTAGTTTGGCCTTGAATGTATTGATAGAACTACAGTTCTTCATATCATCAGGTAGGGCATTCCACTGAGTTGTGGCTTGCACAGAGAAGCTGACTGCCCAAATGCAGTGCGACGAAATGGTATGGTACAATCTTTTATAGAGGATATTCTGGAGGATCTAATAGAACTTACTGAGCGAGTATACGCAAAGTCACATAGTGGAGGAGGGGCCAAAACATATAAAATTTTATAAACTAGGCACAAATTTGAGAATAATCTGAAATTGTCAAAGCTCCGTAAATTGTATTTCTCCAGTACCCTACAGTGATGGAAACGCATTGGCTTTTTGTCCAGAGTTTTTAAGAGTTTGTTTGTATAAGGACTCGAGGTTTTATGGCTGTTTCTCCAGCCTGCCCCCAACATATGATGCAATAAGACATGGGAAGGAATCACAGCATGCATAAATATCTTGGCTGCGTCCAAAGAGAGACAGTTTCTAATATGTCTAAAATTTGCTAAGTTGTACTTCATGTTTTTAACCATTTTTTAAACATGTTTCTTAAAGTTCAAATTTGGATCCAGTGTCAAACCAAGATGTTAAAAAACAGTAACTATGTCACCTTTGATGAAAATATCAGCATTAGGAGGTTGTACCATAATTTTAGAGAAAAAACATACCTTTTGTCTTGCTTACATTTAAACCCAGACATGATTGATCAAGCCAATGTGTGATCCTTTCCAATGCAATTGTTAGCTTAGCAGCAGCTAACTCATCTGATTGTGCATGTGTGTACACAACGGTATCATCTGCATACATTTGTAGTTCTACATCACGACACTGTTGTAGGAGATCATTAATATATATAAATAAATAAATAATAGGAGATCTAACACTGACCCTTGTGGAACACCCATTGTGCACTTCATGTTACTGGACAGTGTGTCACCAACTTTAACACATTGTATCCTATTGGATAAATATGAAGACATCCATACCAGTGCTCTAGATGAGAAGTTAAATTTAGAGAGTTTCTATATTAAAACATCATGATTGACTGTATCGAATGCTTTACGCAGATCTAAAAATACAACATCAACGACTCCTCCTATGTAAGGTCTTTATTTAATTTGCTCTATCAAGTACAAGGTAGCAGTTTTGGTGGAATGATTTCCTCTAAAGCCAAATTGCATACAATGTAGACCAAAATTGTTTGTAATAAGAAATGTTGTCAGTTGTTTAATGACAACTTTCTCAGCAACCTTTTAGAGTACTGGCAGTATACTTCTTGGTCTGTAGTTACTGGCTTCAAGGCGGTCTCCAGATTTAAAAACAGGCGTGACAATGGCACATTTCGAGTCGAGGAAAGGAGCTGTGTTTTAAAGACAAGTTAATTAAATGAGCAATAGGGGGAGTTAAAATATCTTTGTGTGATTTGACAAACATAGTTTCAAATTGGAAAGCATCTCTACTTTTGGAGCTTTTTAAGGAGCTGATGATTTTGTTTACTTGTGACTCATTAGTCTCTACCAGCTCGAAAACCTGACCTGTAGCATCTATAGGAACAATATCCAGTTTCTTTTTCGTAAATTTTTTTCCTAACTCATATACAGACTCAAGAAAAAAAATATTAAAAACAGAAGCAACAGTAAAATGATCTTCAATTAACATTTCCTGTACTTTAAATTTAAAATCTCCTAAAAATTTTGGGTCCCTCCTTGTGAGATTATCAATGTTTTTCCAGATCAATTTATTGTTGCCTTTCGTCTCATTCTTAATATTGAGATACAAACAAGATTTAGCTTCTCTTAGCTCTTGGATAACTTTGTTCCTTGAACCTTTCTAAATCAGCATGTCAGTGTCTCTTCTAGTTTTAATCGCCGTCCTTAGTGCAGCATCCCTAGATTTCATTAGTTTCCATTAATGCGTTTTCATTAAACCACGGTAAATTGTTTTTATCTTTAGATTTTATCTGTGTCTTCACATTAAATCTTTCCCTCACAGATTTGAATCTGTGAATAAAAGTATCACAGCCATAGTCCAGATCATCAGAGGACAGTACATCATCCCAGTTCAAGCTGTTAATTTCACTGTTAAATTCCTTTTGCTTAGCTCTGGGTATGCACTGAAGGATCATTGTCTTAGTTGCCGTGGTCTTAAATCTAATTTTAGTGAGTTTTCTCGCACATAGGGTTAGGTTATGATCTGATGAGCTAGTGATTAAATTATAACTTTTAGTTATTCTTTCTGGTTTGTTAGTAAATATCAGATCAATTTGTGTACCGGAGCATTTTGCAATCCTAGATGGGCCTTTTACTAGTTGTTCTAGTTGGAATTCCTCTGTGATCATTTTTAGTTTTTTCCTCTTAATTTTATCCTCCCAGTTCACATTAAAATCACCCATAAGTAATAATTCTTTGTTGAGATTGCACTCTTTCAAGACTTTTGTGAGTTAATCATACAAAGTGTCATCTGCAGAAGTGGGCCTATAGATACCTATGATGTTAAAAGACATTTGCTAGGATAACGGTATTTTTATCCCAACATATTCTAAAGTGTTACCTGTATTATAAACCACACGTTCACATTTGATGTTGACTCTCACATAACAAAGCACCCCTCGTCCTCTTCCATCAGGTCTGTCTCTTCTGAAACATTGGTATCCAGGCACCATGAACACACTCGCAGGAGTTGTTTGTTTCAACCATGTTTCAGTCAGACAGAGAAAGTCCAAATTTGAGTCAGACACAAGATGAGTGAACTGATTGTTCTTTGCAGTAATGCTTCTGATGTTAAAATATCCACAGAATAGCCCCTTTCGTTTCAGCTTTGGGTCCCATAAGACTTTTGCATGAGTTAGGAAGGTTTTGAATAACCTCTGCCTCCTCACTGCAGGGTTTTGACACACAGTAGTGTCAGCAGCAGGTTTTGTGAGAGAGACACTGGACCTATCAAGGTTTCCACAGCCCACTAGTGAAAGGTTATTCATTGAGACATCATGCCTCATGTTAACAAAGTTTAGTCTGTTAAGGGAGAAGCTCAGCTCAGAAATTTGCTGCTCATTCATCACTGGCACCAGAGGAGTCCCAGACATCAGGCACAAATCAGCATCGAAGTTCTGCAGCACTCCAGGGGTCACTGGTCCAGGATTTAGCTGAACATCTCCAGAGAGCAGGATCAGCATAAAGAGGAGACCTGCTATTCTCTGAAATGGGGTGGCAGATGACCGGTCCACTGCATCGGTGATTTGCTCTGGTACCTGGGCTCGTCCGTGCAACAGGAAAGAGGAATAGATTGCAAAATATCCCAGTAAGTTATGATGAAAACTCACTTTAGAAGTGTCAACTGGCCATGAGCCAGTATTTGTCCCAAGCTCAATCACGCAGTGTCCCAGTTGTTTTCCATCAGTGTTGATTGGTCTGGCCAGACAGACACGTACTGGCAATACAGCAATGAGTACCAACAGTCGTCCAAAAAGCACTCCATGAAACACAGCCCAGGTGTTTTTGCTGATGAAACACTGCTTTGAACTTTGAACCAGATTTGGACAAGCATGCCCTGTGGTACAATAAACGGCCTGGGATGACAATCCTATGTAGCAATCCCATCCAGGATCCCAGTGGCCAGAGGGTAGAAGCTCCTCCCCTCAGCACCGGCCCGGTGCACTCGGAATCTCCTCTCGACCTCAGCGGGGAGAAAAGGCTGCCATCCAGGTGGTTAGGAACCCCAGAAGATCCATATGGCCAGAACCATTTTGTTCGATGTTGGGATCAATGTACAGATGGTCTTACTTGATGTTTAATCTCATGTTTACATTTGAAAACCTAGACTGGCCTGGTAGCAGAGTCGGCAGGGGGGGGTGAGCTGACCATCTCAATGAGTGACCCATAATCATATGCCATCACTTCTTGAGTCTAGGGTGCATAGAGAGGCTCCAGCATTCGTGGATTACATTACCAGCAAGGATCCTTTAAGTTCTCTTCTTGTTTTCCAAAAAAAAAAAAAAAACCTCTTCTGTTAGCTTCTTTAGTGCTGTATCTCCTTTGGAGTATTGCTAACAGCAGCTAGAAGTTGACAGGTAGCTAGTTGTTTTGATATGAAAAATATATCCAAAGATGATGTTTTCTCTTCTGTTTATGCTGATCAATGCTATTACTTCTTCTTGTGAGTCCTTTCTGAAGATTTCTGTGTTAATTTGCAAAATGTTCTACTTTTTTGGGTCCAAGTTTGAGATGTTATCGGGAGCTCACTCCTAGTGCAGCCATTCCTCCGGCAGTCTGTGGTGCAAAGGCCCTGTTGGGTCCTAATAATAACTTCAAAAACAATAGGTTCCTTGCACTTTCAGTGCCAGGGAATGTTGGGCCCCCAGTACTTTGGTGTTCAAGCCCCAATTATTCTATTGCATTTTTGAAGGCCCTGTGTTGCTCAAAAACTCAAGAACTGGCACACGTCAGTACTGGTGAAAATTTCTAAGTTCTGCAGTGATTGGGCTCTGGCGTGGCCTGTGGGCTCCATAGTGCCCCTAAAAATATCATACCCCACTTTATGCACACAGCCATTTTTACACTACTGATGCCACTGACTAACACACCTCACATTCCAGTTTACTTGTATTCATTTTCTTTATTTTAAATCTTAGTTTGCTGGCATTTTTTCGCATGTCCATTCTCATTCTTTGTCATGGCCTAAGGGCCAGGTTATGATAATACATATACATGTTTAAATATAACTATAAATATTATATAAATACATAAAAAACTGTTTATAGCCACCACAAACTTGTGAAGTAATGCAAGTCTCACAATGCTTTCAATAACTGAATATGCCAGTTTGTTGGATAATGTCATTTATTTTCAAAACCTTAGCCATATTCACCATGGATAGACAGACTGGGCTTGGCTTTCAGAAATTAAGAGCTCTGATATTGGGTGCTATATATTTCAAAGGTCAGATGAAATTAAGTCTTATGATTTATATCTAGTAGTAGACAGTCAAACTGTGAACATGAACTTACACATTTACTGAAAAACAATGTTAAGCTAGTACCTCGTTTTTATTTATCACTGTAATAATCCACCCTACCCACCCACTGAAATGATCAACCACCTACTTATCCACCCATACCTTTACTACAACAGCTCAAAAACAAGTATGCAGATGGCACTAGCTCCATACAACTACAAATTAAACAAGTCCATTAGAAAACAATCCCAGGCTTTTTACAAAACTGATTAGCCAACAGATAACATTGAAAGGAATGCTTATATTCTCTTAATGGCATCATCAATTTCTGAAATCTGGTCCTTCAGTTGGTTCCATTGTTCAGGATTCAGGGAGATACCTACAAGAATTTTAAAAGAGTTTCAAACAGTGTCTCACACAACTGCAAACCACTAACAAATGAAACTTATTTTAATGTACCATTCACATTTTACATAGATCATTGAAACTGACTAAAATATATTTATGGCCCTTTTCAGACATGGAATATGCAAAATTGCTGTCTTCACCTGTCTGTTAAAGTGATGGCTTTTTATCATTCAGATGGATATATTTTATATTAATGTTAAGAGAGTAAGCAGATAGAGATGGACAGAGCAGAGAGAGAGATGGAGAGAGACCAGGGTGCTTATTCAGACATGAGGCTGACATAAATCAGATTAATGTAAAGGGGTACGTGTCTGAAATGGGCTTATATTATACATACATTTTATACTGTATACAAGACTCACTGATGTGATTACCTTTTTTCCCCGGCTTCATCTCCCCATCTTGGTTCATCCAGTACTCTCTGATGTCAATCAGAACTTTACCTTTGAAGTCCCTGACGCTGACATATCTCATCTTTCCAATCTGCAAAAATCAAACTAACTTTCAACTGGACTTGACTTTTCAGGTTTTGAGAATAAATACATCTTATGATCTTAACAATAACTCCATCTGCACAAAAAAATGAGCTGTCAACCTAAAATATTTGCGATTGTATAGCACAGTAGTCTTACCACTGCGTTGAGCAAGTGTGAGGTGTTTGTGTAATAATAAATTACAACCTAATTAAAACATTAATTGATCTTCAAATCTATTTAAGTTATTCTATTATTAGTAGTCTATTTAAGTAATTAAACTTTAGTCTAAATGATATCTAATACCCAAATTTAAAAACTGAACTGTCTGATAAAAGTTCATTTTTAAAAGTACACAATAAATGCAATGGCTTGAAAATGAATACAATTTCTGGAGTGTTTAGATTTTTTTTTTTTAATCGAAATACCAGAACCTACAGTATAACTCTGATGTCACCCACCTGGAACATGTTGTCATCACTGTTACTGCTGCCTTTGGATGAGCCACCTGGCTTGGAACTCTCTCCACTTTTTGGTTTCTTGGCCGGTTTCTCTGGTGCACTTGACTTCTTTCTCTTTGCCTAAAAAACAGATAATTTCAAGTTCTCCCTCCTCACTATGTCCTTACCATAGATGGTAAATATACTAGGGCTGTAGTTAACCAAAGAAAATCTTGGTCAACTGAAATCATACCTAATCTTCAACTAATCGATTAGTCGGGGGGTTCTTCAGATTATGCTAACCCATTGATGCTAACTTTGGAGCTAACCCCCTTTACTTTTCCAGCAGTTGGGGAAACAGTAGTCTGTACTGTACATTTAGTTCCTGACTGACAACTTATCGCTAGCCTCTTCCTCTGCTCCGCTTCTTCTGCTGCTTGCGCTTTCCCACTCGCTATGCAATCATATTACACAATGCCCTATTCCTAAACGGAGCTATGCTACCAAGAGTTTCCTAAACAACGACACAGGGGTTGACACGTATCGCAACAGCGCTGCACGGAGGCTCCCAAGTGCAATTGATTTCCGAATGAAGGAATATTTAGCATTATTTTTGGCATTCAAAAATATATTTTGGCCTGGTGGAGCCAAATTATTAAGGCCCGCGTGCTGACCAGTGCGAAGCCCTATTGTATCCAAAGGAACTATTAGGGCCCGATCACCAAACGGTGTGAAGGCCCTCTTGTAATTGAAGCAATTATTATTAGGGCCCGAGCACCGAACGGTGTGAAGGTCCTATTGGATCTAAAGGAATTATTAGGGCCCGAGCACCGAACGGTGTGAAGGTCCTATTGGATCTAAAGGAATTATTAGGGCCTGAGCCCCAAAGGGACGAAGACCCTCATGTATCTGTTCTGTTTCTTTCTTTCTTCTGTCTTATTATCTCGCCACTTCAGACCTAAATTTGGCCCTCTAAACATGCTAAAAAATTTGGCACGCACATCAGGTCTGGTGAAAAATTTGAGAAATTGTAAAAATTAACCCCCAAAGTGCCAAAATGTGCTTGAGAGCGCCACCTATGGCACTAATATGGCCGCCACGGCCTGTAGGAATGTCGTAGAGAGATCGAACCAAAACTCAATTATTCATCTGATCAAGACCTACAAATCATATGCTAACACCCCTGACCTAAATCCAACAGGAAGTCCGCAATATGCCCATCAAAGTATGACTTTTTGGACCCCGAACAAACGCCATCTCCTCTGAGGGCGTTAATGGTATCGGCTTCAAACTTTGATCCATTACTTATGACACTGTGCTGAACAAAAGTTGTTAAAAACTTTGTAATAACTCGAACGGTTTAGATTTTATAAGCCCTGAAAGTTGCTGTGCCACATCACACCTTACAGTGTAAACCAATGGGGAGGCAATCTATGGGCATGGACTTTGTGTCAAACTGAGGCTTCTGACGTCTAAATTATAAGTCTGACCACTTTGAAATCTGTATCAATGGATTCGTGACGAAATTTCCTACAAAAAATTTTGATTTTTTATGTAAGATTTGGCCAAAGTCATGGGATTTATGAGGATATTTCACAAGAGGAGTACTCTGAAATCCTGCTCTCCAACTGCTCCTGGTGATGTCACTCCCTCAGCACAGTGACACATGATGCAATACACACTCATGATCAAATCACAGGAGGAGCAAGAAAAGACTTTAAACTCACACTCTAATATGTCCAAAACAGTAAAAGATAGAAAACACATGTAAATTAAGATTTGTAGGTCAAAGTCTTGACTCATTTAAAGTTCAAATGAAGTTTGTGTCCAAAACTATGTGGAAGCAGTAAATGATCAAAGAAGTGTGGGTTTGCTCACACTCTCCATTCAAATGAGTATTTTTCTGTGTCCAGCTGCAGTTACTTATTGTCTCTCCACACATTACAGTACACATTTCAATCAAACTTTGACCAGGTCATGTGGGTTAAAAGTAGGGATGCACGATATTATTGGCACGTCATCCGTATCGGCCGATAAAAGCTCTAAAATGAAATATCATCAGTGAATTCTGCCAATTATGAGAGGCCGATATGTCACATTCCCCTCCGCCACCTGACTGTGCTTCCCTCAATGGACTGTATCACCCTGACGGTCCTGGTGCTTCCTCCGCAGGCTCCACTTCACTGAGCTGCCCATCAGACCTGCTGCTTCTTCCCACTTTGACCTGAATAACAAACCGGTGCTCGGTGCTCCGGTTGGATCCACATGGAGAGCCGGGGCTAACATTAGCTGGGAGGCTAGATGGCTGGGCTTCCCTCCAGTCATGCTGCAGCTAATTCTCCGCTAGCCTCTGTTGTACCTGACATTGACTCGGCTAAGATGTAAGACCTTGGTGATGCTACATTCGGTAGCTCATGACCCATAATCAAACGCCATTGCCATGATGACACATCCCCCGCCATGAAATACAATGCTGTTTTTTAGGGACAATGGATGGGTCTACAGTCACGAAACCTGACATATATGTCTGTAGTGACACCAGTTAAAATCCTGTATAGGTCATTTGCATGGGCGTGGCAAAATGGCTCAACAGCGTCCCTTGAAAATTTCAAAATTGAAGCCCTGCCTTCCAGATTAACATAGCAAAATGAAATTCACAGGGCATATGTATCATGTCCAGACGCAAAAAAAAAGCCTCTTGGAGTCACACTGTAAGTCCAACAGGAAGTTGGCCATCTTGGAAAAACTGGTCAATTTTCGCGTTTTTTTGGCCATTTCCAGGGTTTGTATTTTAACGAACAACAACGAAAATCAGCGTGTGTCATCTAGACTAGTTTATGATCAAAAGTTATCAAAAGATTTAGTAATCGTTGAAGCGTGTGGCTGTGGCCTGGTGTTGAGTTTTGATGTTTCGCCATGACAGAGGAGATTGCTATAACTTTAGTGTAAATGCTCCAGTCGGCACCAAACTTAAGATGTTTGATAACAGACCAGGCCTGAACACGTCTACATGATAATATTCAATCACTGATGCAGCCCCAGAAGAAGGCAAAATAGTGGACTAAGAAAGTGATGTTAATCTCCTCTTGCACTGTCTGAAACCAGCCCGGGTCTGGAGACATCTACATGTCCGTGACAGAAGCCCTTCAACTGCCCCCAACTTGACGTACACAAGGGCATGAGGACCCGATCATCGCTTGCTTGCAGCTTTAATTGTTTTTATAATTATAGGAGAAACACTGATTCAGTAAACGTTCAGTAAACGCTCACTAAACGTTGAGTACAGTTAGACCTAGCAGTCTCCAGCTTGGGCGAGTTCAAAGTTGTGAAAACAACGGGGTGTTTTGAATACACCCCCGTTTTCACAGGTAATTTGTTAGTCTGTCCCTCCCACTGCTGGAAATAATGGATAAATCCTGGAGGGCTATTGATGTTCTATTTATAAAAGCACCACGGCAATTATTTGCCCAATGAGAATTTGGTCGGACGAGAGCTTATGGACCAACTAATCAAGCAGTCAACCAGGAGACTACAGCCCTAAAATATACACTAACATACAATAACCCATACCTACACGTAGTTGACTTCTGCCCTACAGTGTTCATGCCCACAAGCTTGAATGTTTGACTATATATATAAATATTTTACATCAAAGAAACAAGATATTTTCTGTTGACTTAACCACAAGACTGTCGGTCACCTTACATTGTCTATCTCAAAATAAGATCAGCTTTCAGTGTTTCATTTTTGATGCCAAGACATATTCAAAATACATGGATCAAGTAAACAAATCAGAAGCTAGTATTTAAGCACAAACCTTGGTCTCTACTTCACTGTCGGAGTCACTTCCAGATGTGGAGGACAGCACTTCCTTTGATTTTGGCATTCTGCTGAGACAGGGATTATATATCAGACATCTGTTTCAATGCAAAACCAGCCTCAAGTGTTCATTCAAAAGAACATTTATAGTAACATGAGGAGGGGCAGGTTTAATCCACACTCTCTTTGGAGACTTGACAGTCTTTGGCACTGCACATGATCCCTCTCTTTCAAATTAGGTCCTATAGGTAATGACATTCTTCAGTCTGTGTATCTTTATTACAGACAGTCTGCCTATAGTGCAGTCACAGTAATGGACTGAAGGTATTTCCGAATCCAAACAAACTCGGCAGCCAACTGGTTACCTGGACAGGAAACAGAATCACATGTGGGGAAATGGCATTACTACCAAGAATGGAAATTGATTTACTTATACAACCTTATACAACGTGTAACAAAAAGAGGGGAAACTGAAACTTTACTTTTATAAGTTAAAATGCACCCATCATTCTCAAAGATACCTGGTCCCGCGGTCTGTACACTAGTTTCCTTGTCAGCCAGTAAGTAGACAAACTTGGATATAAATTCAGCCCAAAACAACTGTCAGTATATTTTTTACTAGCCGTGGACTCTCCATTGATGAGATACTGGACTTACAGTTAAATACCAGTAACATACTGCTTGCATACTTGATGCTGTTGTTTCTGTTAACTTGTAATGAGAGGATGTTGCTGCTTCTGCAAGTGTGTGACTGTGGGATTATCCGGTCGCTGTGTCAGGCTGTTACACTGTTGTTCCAGTCAGCTTGTAGATTTTTTTTTTTCTGCTTGTGTTATTTTGCTACATATGGAACTGTAATGTCAATGCTGCTGCCACTGTGTATGACAGTTGTCTGTCTGTCTGTCTGCATGCCTGCGCAATTGAGTGCCAGGCTGTGATGTCTTACCCTCTATGGTGTGTTAAGATTTATTTGCCAAGATTTTTGTGTCTTTAATGTTGCTCAGTTAAACACTGGTGATTTAACAAATTGTTGACATTTCTGTAAAAATACTGTAAATAACAGAACCTAAAGTACACCCATCTGATTTTCTCTGTGCCCACCCACATGTTCTACAATCCTCCTCGCTCGTGATGCACAAACTGTGGATAGTTTTATGTATCGCAGAGTCCGTACCTGGACGGGGTGGGCTGCGCAGGTTACTTCCGTTTAGAATTGGGCGATAACGTTAAGCATTTTTGCATTTGCCATTCCCCCTTTTGATTGATAACTGCCAATTTGTTGGTAGCGGTTAGTACTGCAATTCACGGACGTTTCTACGTTTGAATGCAGACAGTTAACACGGGACATAACATCACGCCCACCTCACTAACATTATGATACAAGGTGATGCACGACAGTGAGGACGTTTGTGAGCATTTTGATTGATTGCACTGTAATAAGACTGTGCTTGTAACGTACACAAGCATGGGCATTCGCTAGCAAGCTAAAAGCTATCTGGATAGCTTAGCCACGGTAGCCAGCAGAAATGACGCCGCGTTGCAGACATGAACATTTTTCAGCCAGTGTACTCTAATTTAATATCTGTACAGTATAAACATCTACTAGTTCTTATATTAAGCCAAACATCTTTGCAAACATCTTAGTGCGTGCTTTGCAAACTCTTAATGCTTACATGATGCGACGTAGTAGAGCGGATCTCTTGACGGGAAACGGAAAGCTGACTGAATTTCCGGTCGGAGTAAAAAAAAAAGTACGGTCAGACTATTTTTTAAATCGATTTGTTTATATTGTGATACGCAGTGGTATTTGATCCTCTACCAATTTCTATAGTTCTTTACGAGTGGCAGTTCAGCTAGATACATTTGATAGTAGTATTCTAATCTTAGAACAAAGGTATTAGTAGGCCTATTATTGTGGCAAATACTCAACCAGAACTACCACTGAAAATGTAACTCTTCCCCGGGGATGTTTTTGAGCATCCCTTATGAAGAATTTAACTGTCAGGGCCTATAAAATCTGGCTGACTGGTATTACATACGTGATGTGTTAGTAGTCAAGTAATACTTTTTTTAACTGGTTATATCCAGGAAAACGTTGAGATTAAGTATTCTTGTAATTTATATGGATTAGAAAAATATAAAGTTGTCTATTCTTTTATCATACTTTAAAAGATATTTAAATGAAAACATTTTGGATGGACGTTGAAGAATTTATTAGGTTAAAGAATGAGACAATGGGTACATCCCAAATCTCTTAAATTGCATCCACGTTTCCCTCACTAGCGTCTTTCCTTGCGTCTTAGTACCGCCTACCGTGGATGCATGGAGAGACGCAAGGAAACCAAGCGAGGAGAGAGGAAACAAGGAAATTTGTTTTAAGAGACATGAGACGTCCCCCTCTTCTCATTTTTCAGTTTGTACAGCCTCAATTTCTTACCTCCCCCCATACGTCCCTCCCACCTGAGATGCGAACGGAGGAGGCGAGGGGAAGACACAAGGGGTACATCACAAGTCTCTTAGGGTGCATCCCAAGTCTCTTAAATTGCGTCCACGTTTCCCTCACTGGCGTCTTAGTCCCTCCCACCGCGGATGCAAGGAGAGACGCAAGGAAACCAAGCGAGGAGAGAGGAAATGAGGAAATTTGTTTTAAGAGACATGAAACGTCCTCTCCTCTGAAGTGTCATGTGAAGCGACGTCCATTTCTGATCCAGCTGATCACAGCTGGATCAGCTGTCAGTCGGCTTTAACAGCTGTAGAAACTTCTGATGGAGTTTGTGTCTGCACACATGCGCACTGTGCTAATACTAATAAAGGTGCACAGTTATCACCGCTAGAGCAGCTGTTTTCTTTCTGCAGCCTGTTACCTGTTTAACAGACACCTAAATAAAAACCTGCATTGTGCATTTATACTGTGTCCTGCTCAGAGGCACAGAAACCATTTCTACTCGTCGAATGCGTTTATACTATTTATTAATTATTTGTATCTGTATTTTTTGATAATCCTGATAGTGAATTCATTATTCAATTAAAGCTGCAAGCAGCGTTGAATGGGCCTTCGTGCCCTTGCGCACGTTGGGCCATGGTGCAATTCTGTGACGGGCATGTAGATGTCTTTAGACCCGGGCTGTTTTCAGACAGTGCAAGAAGGAGATAAATATCACTTCCTTTGTCCACTATTTTGCCCGCTGTTGGGGCTGCTTTACTGAAATTTCGTAGGGGGCGCTATTCAGCCAGTTTGCATCACTGATGGAATATTGTCATGTACACGCGTTAAGGCCGGGAGTCTTAACAACCATGTAAAGTTTGGTGCAGATTGGAGCATTTACAATAAAGTTATAGCAACTTCCTCTGTCATGGCGAAACATCAATTCTCAACAGTGTGAGGATGAGTATTTTCTGCAGCGTGAGACATGGCTGCCTTGCTCACACCTGTGTCATAAAAATCATGCAAGCTTTGTGCCCATTCACTTGAATTTCAATTAGTAAATTGAAAACCCTTGATGAGTTTGTGTGTAAAACAAATTAATTTCCTAATTTTCATCAAGTCTATTTTTAGGAATATAAAGACTTTTAACTTGGGATGCACAACATTAGATTTTTGCTGATATCCGATATGCTGATATTTCCAACTCATTGTGGCCGATTGCCGATGCCGATATATGCACATATTTTTACCAGCTGGCTGAGGAGGCTATTATGCATGCAAGCATAGATTATACTATGATCAAGAAAGACAATATATGAAGGAAGAACTTAGGAAGACTGGAGTTCAGTAGCTCAGCATTAAAGTTCTTCCCTCATATTGGCTATAGTCTTTCTTGATCATTAGTACAATATATGATTGCATGTGTAATAGTCTCCTCAGCCAAGTGGAAAAAATATGTGCATATGTCAACATCGGCAACTGGCAAAAACGACAGTCAAAAAGTGATCATGTTAAATAATCAAGATCTCAATATTGAACAAAAATAATTGTGATTATGATTTTTGCCATAACTGAGCAACCCTAAAAACAACATAAATTGTGATTTACACACACACACACACACACACACACACAAAGAGTTAAAATATGTATGTGATAAATTGTAAATATGTATGTAATGAATTGTTTTCTTTAAGAAACTGTTACTTGAACATTTTTCAGTGTGCTCCTAAAGTTATATGTGTGCTCCTAATTTTTTTTTCATTTAGGAGCACATGTACTCCTTTAAAAAAAAATAAAGGATCGAACACTGCTGTCAGATGTGTAGAAACAATAAGTAAGTGGAGTGTGGAGCAGTCCAAGGGCTTCTGTCACAGGCAGTAGATGTTTACTTTACCCACCCACCCCCCCTCCCATTCTCTCTCTCTCCCTCTCAGCTGGAGAGAAGGATTTCAGTGTACTCTTCTTGTGAAATATCCTCATAAATCCCATGACTTTGGCCAAATCCTACATAAAAATCACATTTTTTTGTAGGAATTTTCATGGCAAATCCATTGATACAGGTTTGAAAGTGGTCAGACTTCTAGTTTAGACGTAAGACGACCCAGTTTGGCACAAAGTCCATGCCCAGAGATTGCCTCCCCATTGGTTTACATTGTAAGGTGTGATGTCGCACTCAAACTTTCAGGGCTTACTAAATCTAAACCGTTCGAGTTATTACAAAGTTTTTAATAACTTTTGTTCAGCACAGTGTGATAAGTCATGTATTAAAGTTTGAAGCCGATACCATTAACGCCCTAGGAGGAGATAGCGTTTATTCAAGGTCCAAAATTGGCACAAAATCGTACTTTCAATTTGAGATTGCGGACTTCCTGTTGGATTTAGGTCAGGGGTGTCAGTGTATGATTTGTAGGGCTTGATGAGACGATAATTGAGCTTTGGTTCAATCTCTCTACGACATTCCTACAGGCTGTGGCAGCTGTTTAAGATACATAGGTGGCGCTCTCGAGCACATTTTGGCACTTTGGGGGTTAATTTTTACATTTTATCAAATTTTTCACCAGACCTGATGTGCGTGCCAAATTTGGTGAGTTTTTGAGCATGTTTAGAGGGTCAAATTTAGAGTTAAAGTGGCGTAATAATAAAGAATAATAATAAGAACGAAACAAACACACGAAAAACAATAGGGTCTTCGCCTTTTGGGCTCAGGCCCTAATTAAAGCTGCAAGCAGTGATGATCGGGCCAGAACTGACGCGCACGCCAATTTTCGTGAGTTTTGGTACACGTTTGTAGAAGTTATTTGAGGTCAAAGAGTTGTAATAATAATTAAAGCTGCAAGCAGCGTTGAACGGGCCTTCGCGCCCTTGCGCACGTCGGGCCGCGGCGCAGTCAGTTGAGCTTGTGGGAACCAAGAAAACGTTTGGAGATGATTAGTGTGAGAGTCTTTTTACACACAATACTAACCAGTGTCTCTCTGTGAGCCCACCCCTCTGTTCACAGACAATTATGAATTATGAAATCAAAATATTGTTAACCTTAATCAATAATTCAGGTACCAACTGTAGGATCTGCGAAGAACACAGTTAATTATTTGCTATAATTATCAATTATCAATAATAATTAATTATAACAATTAACAGAATTATTAATATGAACTAACAGATACGAAGCACCACCCCGAAACCGGGACCAATAACCAAGCAAGGTAGTCTCATAAATGGGAGTTCACCTAGAATGTTCATATCTGAGAGATAATCATTCAAGGGTGAACAAAGAAGGGTTGAATTCGAGCTCTGACTCCTTCAATCAGCCACTTTTCACAATATGTTACCAATAATGACTAAAGAACTTCTCTTTAAAGATATAACAGTGTTTATTAAACTTAGCAAAATTAACAAAGTTAACAAATGCTTCATTCAATAAATAGCTATTCTAAAATCTAATTCTACCAAACAAAACACAAACAGCTTTGCACAGGGTTGGACACTTGCAGGTTGGACACTTTTGTCCCACGTTATCTGACCATCAGATGTGCAAAACGATGTCGGTGCGTGTATCTGTGCGCGCGTGAGTATGGTGTTAGTCACAAGAGAGGGAGGAGGGAAAGCGATCGTGAGAGAGAGAGAAGCGGTTCTTTTTCCACAGAGAGCGCTCGTATGGACGGCAGTCTGTAACGCACGTTGTCTGGTTTAAGATCGACAAATCAGTTTACTTTCTCACTCACGGCAGCACAAACACAGTAGTCCCGAGCGGGACAAACACAAAATAGTCTAGCGTGGTGAACACAACTAACAGGCAGCAAACAGGCAGCAGCGGAGCGTTAACTGCAGCATGACCGAAAGAAGCACAACCAGTTCGCCTCTGCTAGCCTCTCAGCTAACCCCGGCTCTCTGTTTAGATCCAAACGGAGCACCGAGTCTTGATTTGTTATTTAGGTTAAAGCGGAGAACAGGCAGCAGCGGAGCGTTAATTGCAGCATGACCGAAAGAAGCACAACCAGTTCGCCTCTGCTACCCTCTCAGCTAACCCCGGCTCTCTGTTTAGATCCAAACGCAGCACCGAGTCCCGATTTGTTATTTAGGTTAAAGCGGAGAACAGGCAGCAGCGGAGCGTTAATTGCAGCATGACCGAAAGAAGCACAACCAGTTCGCCTCTGCTAGCCTCTCAGCTAACCCCGGCTCTCTGTTTAGATCCAAACGGAGCACCGAGTCCCGATTTGTTATTTAGGTTAAAGCGGAGAACAGGCAGCAAACAGGCAGCAGCGGAGCGTTAACTGCAGCATGACCGAAAGAAGCACAACCAGTTAGCCTCTGCTAGCCTCTCAGCTAACCCTGGCTCTCTGTTTAGATCCAAACGGAGCACCGAGTCCCGAATTGCTATTTAGGTTAAAGCGGAGAGAATCAGCGGGTCTGTCGGCCAGCTGAGTGAAGTGAAACCTATGGAAAAAACACCGTGACCATCAAGGTAAAACAGGTCGGCGAAAACACGGCAGCTGGCTCTGAGTGGAGTGGCGGAGAGAACAGCAGAGACGACTCGGCGAAGACGCGCAGGGCAGAGCCGGTCCACGTTATCCCGAAGTAACTTCATTTCCTCTTTCTCGGGGGAATTTGAGGACGCTGGTTGCAGCAGCGGTCTCTCTCGGGTCCAGGAATGTGTTCGGGTGAACACGGGCAAAGTCTCGTCTCGTCCGACGAGGGGAGTCTTGGATGAGGGGAAAACATGTTCGTGGGGTAGTCAAGCTAACTCACAGGGGAACAGGAGTTACCCCTAGCTCAGTGACATGGGAAAGACGTGTAGTTTGGGCGTGCTCGCTTATAAAGGGGTGGTGATGTCATGGCTGCGTCCTCAGGACGCTCCGCTGTGCAGGAGCGTCTCCGCCAATGAGGGACCGATGTTGACTGCTCCCTGCTGAGGTGTGAAAATCGCAAAGCATCCTTGGAAATGGAGTTTGCTCCACCCTCATGGCAGGTCCATTACAGTTTTAATACGGAGCTCCGGAACTCCAGCCTTCCTGAGTTTTTCCCTCATATAGGCTATAGTTTTTCTTAATCATTACTACAATATATGATTACATATGTAATAGTCTCCTCCGCCAAGTTAGAAAAAATATGTGCATGTATGAACAACAGCAATTGGAGAAGATGACAGTCAAAAAGTAATCATGTTAAATAATCATGATCTCAATATTGAACAAAAATGATTGTGATTATAATTTTTGCCATAAACAAGCACCCCTAAAAACAGCAAATTGTGATTTACATACACACACACACACACACACACACACAGTTTGAATATGTATGTGATAAATTGTAAATATGTATGTAATGAATTGTTTTCTTTAAGAAACTCTTACTTGAACATTTTTCAGTGTGCTCCTAAAGTTATATGTATGCTCCTAATTTCTGTCATTTACGAGCACATGTACTCCTTGAAAAAAAGTAAGGATTGAACACTGCTGTCAGATATGTAGAAGCATTAAGTAACTGGAGTGTGGTGCAGTCCAAGGGCTTCTGTCACAGGCAGTAGATGTTTACTTTACCCATCCCCCCCTCCCATTCTCTCTCTCTCCCTCACAGTTGGAAGGAAAGATTTCAAAGTGATCTTCTTGTGAAATATCCTCATAAATCCCATAACTTTGGCCAAATCCTACATAAAAATCACATTTTTTTGTAGGAATTTTCGTCGCGAATCCATTGATACAGGTTTGAAAGTGGTGGGACTTATAGTTTAGACGCCAGATGCCCCAGTTTGGCACAAAGTCCATGCCCAGAATTTGCCTCCCCATTGGTTTACATTGTAAGGTGTAATGTCGCACTCCAACTTTCAGGGCTTACTAAATCTAAACCGTTCGAGTTATTACAAAGTTTTTAATAACTTTTGCTCAACACAGTGTGATAAGTCATGTATTAAAGTTTGAAGCCGATACCATTAATGCCGTAGGAGGAGATAGCGTTTATTCAAGGTCCAAAATTGGCAAAAAATCGTATTTTGAAATTGACATTGCAGATTTCCTGTTGGATTTAGGTCAGGGGTGTCAGCGTATGATTTGTAGGTCTTGATGAGACGAATAATTGAGTTTTGGTTCGATCTCTCTACGACATTCCTACGGGCCGTGGCGGCCGTTTTAGATACATAGGTGGCGCTAGAGAGCACATTTTGGCACTTTGGGGTTTAATTTTTACATTTTATCAAATTTTTCACCATTCCTGATGTGCGTGCCAAATTTGGTGAGTTTTTGAGCATGTTTAGGGGGTCAAATTTAGAGTGGCGTATTAATAAAGAAAGAATAAGAAAGAAAGAAACACACGAAAAACAATAGGGTCTTCGCCCTTTGGGCTCAGGCCCTAATTAAAGCTGCAAGCAGCGTTGAACGGGCCTTCGCGCCCTTGCGCACGTCGGGCCGCGGCGCAGTCAGTTGAGCTTCTGGGAACCAAGAAAACGTTTGGAGATGATTAGTGTGAGAGTCTTTTTACACACAATACTAACCAGTGTCTCTCTGTGAGCCCACCCCTCTGTTCACAGACAATTATGAATTATGAAATCAAAATATTGTTAACCTTAATCAATAATTCAGGTACCAACTGTAGGATCTGCGAAGAACACAGTTAATTATTTGCTATAATTATCAATTATCAATAATAATTAATTATAACAATTAACAGAATTATTAATATGAACTAACAGATACGAAGCACCACCCCGAAACCGGGACCAATAACCAAGCAAGGTAGTCTCATAAATGGGAGTTCACCTAGAATGTTCATATCTGAGAGATAATCATTCAAGGGTGAACAAAGAAGGGTTGAATTCGAGCTCTGACTCCTTCAATCAGCCACTTTTCACAATATGTTACCAATAATGACTAAAGAACTTCTCTTTAAAGATATAACAGTGTTTATTAAACTTAGCAAAATTAACAAAGTTAACAAATGCTTCATTCAATAAATAGCTATTCTAAAATCTAATTCTACCAAACAAAACACAAACAGCTTTGCACAGGGTTGGACACTTGCAGGTTGGACACTTTTGTCCGACGTTATCTGACCATCAGATGTGCAAAACGATGTCGGTGCGTGTATCTGTGCGCGCGTGAGTATGGTGTTAGTCACAAGAGAGGGAGGAGGGAAAGCGATCGTGAGAGAGAGAGAAGCGGTTCTTTTTCCACAGAGAGCGCACGTATGGACGGCAGTCTGTAACGCACGTTGTCTGGTTTAAGATCGACAAATCAGTTTACTTTCTCACTCACGGCAGCACAAACACAGTAGTCCCGAGCGGGACAAACACAAAATAGTCTAGCGTGGTGAACACAACTAACAGGCAGCAAACAGGCAGCAGCGGAGCGTTAACTGCAGCATGACCGAAAGAAGCACAACCAGTTCGCCTCTGCTAGCCTCTCAGCTAACCCCGGCTCTCTGTTTAGATCCAAACGGAGCACCGAGTCCCGATTTGTTATTTAGGTTAAAGCGGAGAACATGCAGCAGCGGAGCGTTAATTGCAGCATGACCGAAAGAAGCACAACCAGTTCGCCTCTGCTAGCCTCTCAGCTAACCCCGGCTCTCTGTTTGGATCCAAACGGAGCACCGAGTCCCGAATTGCTATTTAGGTTAAAGCGGAGAGAATCAGCGGGTCTGTCGGCCAGCTGAGTGAAGTGAAACCTGCGGAAAAAACACCGTGACCATCAAGGTAAAACAGGTCGGCGAAAACACGGCAGCTGGCTCTGAGTGGAGTGGCGGAGAGAACAGCAGAGACGACTCGGCGAAGACGCGCAGGGCAGAGCCGGTCCACGTTATCCCGAAGTAACTTCATTTCCTCTTTCTCGGGGGAATTTGAGGACGCTGGTTGCAGCAGCGGTCTCTCTCGGGTCCAGGAATGTGTTCGGGTGAACACGGGCAAAGTCTCGTCTCGTCCGACGAGGGGAGTCTTGGATGAGGGGAAAACATGTTCGTGGGGTAGTCAAGCTAACTCACAGGGGAACAGGAGTTACCCCTAGCTCAGTGACATGGGAAAGACGTGTAGTTTGGGCGTGCTCGCTTATAAAGGGGTGGTGATGTCATGGCTGCGTCCTCAGGACGCTCCGCTGTGCAGGAGCGTCTCCGCCAATGAGGGACCGATGTTGACTGCTCCCTGCTGAGGTGTGAAAATCGCAAAGCATTCTTGGAAATGGAGTTTGCTCCACCCTCATGGCAGGTCCATTACAGTTTTAATACGGAGCTCCGGAACTCCAGCCTTCCTGAGTTTTTCCCTCATATAGGCTATAGTTTTTCTTAATCATTACTACAATATATGATTAGATGTGTAATAGTCTCCTCAGCCAAGTTAGAAAAAATATGTGCATGTATGAACAACAGCAATTGGAGAAGATGACAGGCAAAAAGTAATCATGTTAAATAATCATGATCTCAATATTGAACAAAAATGATTGTGATTATAATTTTTGCCATAATCAAGCACCCCTAAAAACAGCAAATTGTGATTTACATACACACACACACACACACACACACACACACAGAGAGAGAGAGAGAGTTTAAATATGTATGTGATAAATTGTAAATATGTATGAAATGAATTGTTTTCTGTAAGAAACTCTTACTTGAACATTTTTCAGTGTGCTCCTGAAGTTATATGTATGCTCCTAATTTCTTTCATTTAGGAGCACATGCGCTCCTTGAAAAGAAGTAAGGATTGAACACTGCTGTCACATGTGTAAAAGCACTAAGTAAGTGGAGTGTGGTGCAGTCCAAGGGCTTCTGTCACAGGCAGTAGATGTTTACTTTACCCATCCCCCCCTCCCATTCTCTCTCTCTCCCTCACAGTTGGAAGGAAAGATTTCAAAGTGATCTTCTTGTGAAATATCCTCATAAATCCCATAAGTTTGGCCAAATCCTACATAAAAATTACATTTTTTTGTAGGAATTTTCGTCGCGAATCCATTGATACAGGTTTGGAAGTGGTGGGACTTATAGTTTAGACGCCAGATGCCCCAGTTTGGCACAAAGTCCATGCCCAGAATTTGCCTCCCCATTGGTTTACATTGTAAGGTGTAATGTCGCACTCCAACTTTCAGGGCTTACTAAATCTAAACCGTTCGAGTTATTACAAAGTTTTTAATAACTTTTGCTCAACACAGTGTGATAAGTCATGTATTAAAGTTTGAAGCCGATACCATTAATGCCCTAGGAGGAGATAGCGTTTATTCAAGGTCCAAAATTGGCAAAAAATCGTATTTTGAAATTGACATTGCAGATTTCCTGTTGGATTTAGGTCAGGGGTGTCAGCGTATGATTTGTAGGTCTTGATGAGACGAATAATTGAGTTTTGGTTCGATCTCTCTACGACATTCCTACGGGCCGTGGCGGCCGTTTTAGATACATAGGTGGCGCTAGAGAGCACATTTTGGCACTTTGGGGTTTAATTTTTACATTTTATCAAATTTTTCACCATTCCTGATGTGCGTGCCAAATTTGGTGAGTTTTTGAGCATGTTTAGGGGGTCAAATTTAGAGTTAAAGTGGTGTAACAAGAAAGAAGAAAGAAACAAACACACGAAAAACAATAGGGTCTTCGCCCTTTGGGCTCAGGCCCTAATAATAAAGAAACAAACACACAAAAAACAATAGGGTCTTCGCCCTTTGGGCTCAGGCCCTAATAATAAGAAAGAAACAAACACACGAAAAACAATAGGGTCTATTCCTTTGGATACAAGAGGGCTTCGCGCTGGTCAGCACTAGGGCCCTAATAATAATTTCTTTGGATACAAGAGGGCTTCGTGTTGGTTAGCGCTCGGGCCCTCATAATAATAATAATAATCCTTAGGATGCAAGAGGGCTTCGTGCTGGTCAGCGCTCGGGCCCTAATAATGATAATTCCTTAGGATACAAGAGGGTTTTGCGCTGGTCAGCGCTCGGGCCCTAACAAGAAGAGGAAGAAAGAAACAAACACATGAAATACAATAGGGCACTTTGGGGTTTAATTTTTACATTTTATCAAATTTTTCACCATTCCTGATGTGCGTGCCAAATTTGGTGAGTTTTTGAGCATGTTTAGGGGGTCAAATTTAGAGTTAAAGTGGCGTAACAAGAAAGAAGAAAGAAACAAACACACGAAAAACAATAGGGTCTTCGGCCTTTGGGCTCAGGCCCTAATAATAAAGAAACAAACACACAAAAAACAATAGGGTCTTCGCCCTTTGGGCTCAGGCCCTAATAATAAGAAAGAAACAAACACACGAAAAACAATAGGGTCTTCGCCCTTTGGGCTCAGGCCCTAATAATAAAGAAACAAACACACAAAAAACAATAGGGTCTTCGCCCTTTGGGCTCAGGCCCTAATAATAAGAAAGAAACAAACACACGAAAAACAATAGGGTCTTCGCCCTTTGGGCTCAGGCCCTAATAAAGAAACAAACGCACGAAAAACAATAGGGTCTTCGCCCTTTGGGCTCAGGCCCTAATAATAAAGAAACAAACGCACGAAAAACAATAGGGTCTTCGCCCTTTGGGCTCAGGCCCTAATAATAATAAAGAAACAAACGCACGAAAAACAATAGGGTCTTCGCTCTTTGGGCTCAGGCCCTAATAATAAAGAAACAAACGCATGAAAAACAATAGGGTCTTCGCCCTTTGGGCTCAGGCCCTAATAATAATAAAGAAACAAACGCACGAAAAACAATAGGGTCTTTGCCCTTTGGGCTCAGGCCCTAATAATTCCTTTGGATACAAGAGGGCTTCGCGCTGGTCAGCGCTCGGGCCCTAATAACCCCATTGGAAACAAGAGGGCTTCGCGCTGGTCAGCGTTCGTGCCCTAACAATAATAATAATAATAATAATAATAAAAATGATAATAATAATGATAATAATAATAATAATTCCTTTGGATACAAGAGGGCTTCGCGCTGGTCAGCGCTCGGGCCCTAATAATCCTTTTGGAAACAAGAGGGCTTCACGCTGGTCAGCGCTCGGGTCCTAATAAGAATAATAATAATAATAATAATAATAATAATTCCTTTGGATACAAGAGGGCTTCGCGCTGGTCAGCGCTCGGGCCCTAATAATAATTCCTTTGGATACAAGAGGGCTTCGCGCTGGTCAGCGCTCAGGCCCTAATAATAATAATTCCTTTGGATACAAGAGGGCTTCGCGCTGGTCAGCACAAGGGCCCTAATAATAATTCCTTTGGATACAAGAGGGCTTCGTGCTGGTCAGAGCTCGGGCCCTCATAATAATAATAATAATCCTTAGCATGCAAGAGGGCTTCGCGCTGGTCAGCAGTAGGGCCCTAATAATAATTCCTTTGGATACAACAGGGCTTCGTGCTGGTCAGAGCTCGGGCCCTCATAATAATAATAATAATTCCTTAGGTTACAAGAGGGTTCCGCGCTGGTCAGCTCTCGGGCCCTAATAATAATTCCTTTGGATAGAAGAGGGCTTCACACTGGTCAGCACTAGGGCCCTAATAATAATTCCTTTGGATACAAGAGGGCTTCGTGCTGGTCAGCGCTCGGGCCCTAATAATAATAATTCCTTTGGATACAAGAGGGCTTCGCGCTGGTCAGCACTAGGGCCCTAATAATAATTTCTTTGGATACAAGAGGGCTTCGTGTTGGTTAGCGCTCGGGCCCTCATAATAATAATAATAATCCTTAGTATGCAAGAGGGCTTCGTGCTGGTCAGCGCTCGGGCCCTAATAATGATAATTCCTTAGGATACAAGAGGGTTTTGCGCTGGTCAGCGCTCGGGCCCTAACAAGAAGAGGAAGAAAGAAACAAACACATGAAATACAATAGGGTCTTCGCCCCTTTGGGGCTCAGGCCCTAATTAAAGCTGCAAGCAGCGTAGGTCAGGACCTCGCACTCTGGCCCATCGGGATCAGATCATTTTGCTTTTTAAAAATGAGGGATATTTCTTGCAAGTGTGGTGTGCTTTTATTTTGAAAGTTTGTTATTAGTGCCTGAGCCCTAAGGGCTCATCAAGACCTACAAATCATATGCTGACACCCCTGACCTAAATCCAACAGGAAGACTTTTCCCCAATTTTGGACAAACGCTATCTCCTCCGAGGGCTGTACTGAACAAAAGTTGTTAAAAACTTTGTAATAACTCGAACGATTTAGATATTATAAGCCCTGAAAGTTGTAGTGCCACATCACACCATACAATGTAAACCAATAGGGAGGCAATCTCTAGGCATGGACTTTGTGTCAAACAAATAGCTCTGATGTCTAAACTATGTCTGACCACTTTGAAAGCTGTATCAATGGATTCGCGACAAATTTTCCTACAAAAACTATGATTTTTAATGTAAGATTTGGCCAGTCATGGGATTTATGAGGAGATTTCACAAGAAGAGTGACATTCTCCTCTCCAACTGAGAGGAAAAGAGAGACAATTCAAATATATGAGTATTTGTCCAGCTGCAGTTACTTATTGTCTCTCCACACCTGACAGTATACATTTCAATCAAACTTTGACCAGGTCATGTGGGTTAAAAGTCTTTACTTTTCTAAAAATAAACATGATGAAAATTAGGAAATTAATTCATTTTACACACAAAGAGTTTTGTTTACTAATTGAAATTCAAGTGAACGGGCCTAAAACTTGCATAATTTTGATGCCACAGGTGTGAGCAAGACAGACATGTCTCACCCTGCAGAAAATTCTCATCCTCGCACCGTTGAGATTTGATGCTTCACCATGACAGAAGAAGTTGCTATAACTTTATTGTAAATGCTCCAGTCTGCATCAAACTTTACATGTCTGATAAGAGTCACAGCCTGAACGCATCTACATGACAATATTCCATCAGTGATGAAAACTGGCTGAATAGCGTCCCCTACGAAATTTCAGCAAAGCAGCCCCAGCAGCAGGCAAAACAGTGGACAAAGGAAGTGATGTTTATCTCCTTCTTGCATTGTCTGAAAACAGCCCAGGTCTGAAGACATCTACATGCCCGTGACAGAAGCCCTTCAACTGTGTCGTGGCCCGGAGTGCATGGAGGCGCGAGGGCCCATTCATTGCTGTTTGCAGCTTTAATTTCTATCTTTTACTGTTTTTGAGATATTAAGACTTTGACTTTTAAAGTGTTTGCTTGGTCCTCTTGTGATTTTATAATGAGTGTTTATTGTGGAATGTTTCACAGCACTGAGGGAGTGACATCACCAGGAGCAGTTGGAGAGGAGGATTTTAGAGTACGCCTCTTGTGAAATCTCATAAATCCCATGACTTTGGCCAAATCTAACATTAAAAATCATATTTTAGTAGTAAATTTCGTGGCGAATCCATTGATACAGGTTTGAAAGTGGTCAGACTAATAGGTTAGATGTCAGAAGCCTCTGTTTGACACAAAGTTCATGCCTCCCCATTGTTTTACATTGTAAGGGTGATGTGGGACTGCAACTTTCAGGGGTTATTAAATCCAAACCGTTCGAGTTATTACAAAGGTTTTAATAACTTTTTTTCAGTATAGTGTCATAAGTCATCTATTAAAGTTTGAAGCCGATGCCATAAACACCCTCGGAGGAGAAAGCATTTGTTCGGGGGCCAAAATTGGGGCAAAGTCTTACTTGCAAAGGTTAATTGAGGACTTCCTGTTGTATTTAGGTCAGGGGTGTCAGGGTATGATTTATAGATCTCGATGAGACAAATAATTGAGTTTTGGTTTGATCTCTCTACAACATTCCTATGGGCTGTGGTGGCCATTTTAGTTACATAGGTGATGCTAGAGAGCACGTTATGGCACTTTGGGGCTTAATTTTTACATTTTATCAAATTTTTCACCAGTTTTTGAGCATGTTTAGGGGGTCAAATTTAGGTCTGATGTCCTGTAATAATAAAGAAAGAAAGAAACAAACAAAGACATGGAATACAATAGTGCCTTCGCCCTAATAATTCCTGCTGATACAAGAGGGCCTTTGCACCACTAGGTGCTTGGGCCCTAATAATTCCTTGAATTACAATAAGGCCTTCACACTGTCAGTGCTCGGGCTCTAATCAAAGCTGCAAGCAGCGATGATCGGGCTCTCACACTGTCATGTACTTCGGGGTTTATGCATTTTCCTGAATGTTGGACATTGTATGTAGGAGATAACTATCATTCCCTATGTCCACAATGTGGTGCTAGAAAACACAAAATGTATATTTTTAGGCCTTTTCCAATATGTGTTGGCTTGGCTTCTCTTGGTTTGACTTGGCACATCAGCGCAGCACAGCAGATGTTTCAGCCCATTACAACAGGGCTACCCTCTTTAAGGCATTAAAGGTAAGCAGATTGTATACATCATGGCTGTGACTAATGGTCAAAGTCTCAGCTGTAAAACGGTGGATAGACAAATTTCATTTCAGAAACGCAAATCAGTGTGGCATGGTTTGAGTCAGTGTAGCCAAAAGGGCCAATGGAAAAACCTTATATTTTGATGTATATCAAATGTACACCACACACTTTAAATTTCATGTAAATCAAAGGAACTTTGTCACATAAGGCTTACTTCCTGTTGCCAGCAGTGTGTCATTCATTCAGCAGTACAATTAATGAAGGTTGCCTGACATGCATATGCAGTGTGATGAATATCTGATGTTACACAAAGGGGTTATATACCACTTCCTGTGTCCACTATGTGGAGCTAAAGAGCAGACACTAATTATATGTCAATTTGCCATGTGTTGTGTCGACCACACTTTGTAAATTCCATTTAGATTGGATTTTGTCACATAATTCTGACTTCCTGTTTTCTGCAGGTGGCACTATGACTATGTCTCAAAATTGACATGTAGATGTGTTCAGCCCTGGACTCCAGTCTTGTATTCCATTGTGAAACATGAAAATTTATTGGCACACAACGCCAAGGGCA
This sequence comes from Thunnus thynnus, assembly GCF_963924715.1. Taxonomy (NCBI): domain Eukaryota; kingdom Metazoa; phylum Chordata; class Actinopteri; order Scombriformes; family Scombridae; genus Thunnus; species Thunnus thynnus. The sequence continues at coordinate 9,178,716 of NC_089518.1, forward strand.
TTCCATGAAAAGTCAGGATTTTGATAACTTTTCAATGCACATGTTTTAAGATGACACCCATCAAATTTGAAGACTTTGTTAAAATAAAATGCTTGCAAATTGCAAAAACGGAGCAAAAACTGCAAAGTTAATTCAAAATGGCTGACTAACTGTTGGACTTAGTGTATGGATCAAAGAGGCTTTTTTGTGCATTTGGACAGGATACATGTGACTGCCAAATTGCGTTCAAATTTAAAGGAGGGGGCTTTGACTTTGAAATTTTCTAGGGGGCGTTTTCGAGCCATTTTGCTACACTCAAGCCCCAGACCCATATCAGATATCATGTTTTGGGACTTCTGACGGGTGTGCCAAGTTTCATGAGTTTTCAAGCATCTCTAGCCCCTCAAAAACACCTTCCTGCAACAACATTTGATGAAAACTCCAAAGCTTCAGTATTAAGCATCATCAGGGTATATGGGTTATATCTTAGCTGACCAAATTGAAGTGGATCGGGTTAAGCTGATATGAGTAGTTAGGTGGCGCTGTGACTATGATTCATTACATGTCTTCAGACCAGGACTCTTATCAAGCATGTGGTATTTTGGAATCTGATGATGTGTTTGTCGAGTTATAACAGTTTGTATTTTCATGTCGAAAAATCCAAATTCGCTGCATTGCCATGGAAACAGTGTCCCATGAAAACTCACAAGATTCACACTCAAAGTTAATGCATTGGCCAAAGAAGACTCCTAAGTTTTTTGAGGCTTGCTTAACATTTTACCTCTAATGGACCAATACACTACTGTACTTTTTCAGAAATGCACTCAGGGCCTATAATAAGGACTTCTGTTTTGTCAGGGTCAAGGTAGAGGAAGTTATCTGACATCCAGTCCTTGATAGGAGGATAACCAGTCAAGGGCAGTCCCGGTCAGCAGTGTCAAAAGCTGCACTTAGGTCAAGCAGAATAAAAACTGAACATTCCCCAGCATTGGCGTGCATTAAAACATCATTTGAAACCCTAAGCAGAGTAGTTTCAGTACTGTGCCCTACATGAAAACCAGACTGAAACTTATCAAAGATTTCATTGCTGTCCAGGACCTGTATAATTTGTTTATACACTACTTTTTCCAAGACCTTGGGAAAAAAAGGAAGTTTGGATAACAGTCTGTAGTTATTGGGAAGCAATAGGTCGAGGCTTGGCTTAAAAAGTAGCTGAGTAATTGCATGCTTAAAATAATCAGCTAATATAAAGTAAGCATGATCCTAATGAACTAAAAACATCTTTAAAAACAGAGGTTGGAACAATATTAAGAGAGCTAGAAGAGGTGCGCATTTGGGAGACAATGGCTGCAAGATCTTCCAATGATATTGGGCTAAAATGGCTCAGTAGAGAAGCATAAGCTCGACAGTCTGCTCCAGGGGTACGAGAAGGCAATATTTTTGACGTTATATCAGTGACCTTTTCTACAAAAAATGATAAAAACATCTCACAGTCATTATTTGAAAAGACTGGTACAGGTGGAAGGGCAGGGTTCACTAGTGCTAAATAAAGCATGGTTTTATTTTTGTAGCAATCAATTGGATTAGAAAAATAAACAGTTCTTGCCACTTTCACTTTCTTATTAAAAGATGAGAGTAGTTCTTTCATATGAATAAAATGAGCCTCAAGTTTAGTGCTTTTCCACCTACACTCAACCATTCTGCACTCTATTTTAAGACAGCGTATGTCATCGTTCATCCAAGGGGATGAGTTAATTGTATGGATAGTTTTGTTTTTCAGTGGAGCAACAACATCTAGGGTTGACAGACAGCTTATTAAAGGAGCAGATGAAGTCATTGGTCTGAATAGGTAAAGTAATATCCTTACTGAGATCTGCAAAGACAGAGGCAAATTTGTCTGCAGAGTGGCTTTTGAGAATGCATTTGATGGACTGGGTGTCAGCATTGAAGGCAATGTCAAAAATAATACATTTGTGGTCGGACACAAAAAAGCCATCGATGCATAGGGTATTAAGATTCAGACCCAAGTTTAAAACCAAATCAAGAGTGTGACCATGATTGTGGGTTGGCCCTAATACATGTTGCATTAAATTTAAAGATTGAGTGGTGCTTAAAAATTCATCGGCAAATTTATCTAATGCTTCATCAACATGAATATTGAAGTCACCAACTATCATAACTTTGGCAAGTTTAACAACCACAGAAAATAAAAACTCAGCAAATTCAATTAGGAAGCCATTATTTGAGCCAGGTGGGCGGTAAATCAACATACAGTAAAAAGGATGAGTAAGACCAATCCTTATCATGTCTGCCTCAAAAGTGTTAAACTTGCCTATGTCCACGGAGCAGCAGATAAACTGTTTGCAGCAGCTAGGCCTCCTCCTCAACCGGACATCCTGGGTGCACTGACAAAGTCACAGTCCATGGACAGTCACAGTCAGTTCAGTCAAGGCCATGTTGTCACCACATTTCATCCAGGTCTCAATAATAAACAAAAAGCCCAGATCATGAGAAACAAAAGTGTCCCTTAGGATAAAAGTTTTATTACACACTGGCCTAGCATTGATTAATGCCATCTTGATCAGAGTGGATTGCGGTGAAGATTTATGATTGCAGGTAATCTGGATAAGGTTGCTACCATTTACTGTAGATTTAGGAACGGAGATACATTTCTTTGGCCTGAAGTTTGTGATAACGGGAATCAGTGAGCCAGGATCTGAAATGTGGAGATGGGTTGGTGAAAGAGTTAGTGCTGGGGGAGGATGATGGGGGGGCTGGTGCAGGAGACGGTGTCCTGAGATGAGACAGGAGAGGAAGAGGGTGGTTTTGGAGAGGGTGTGTGTTGTGTACACATTCATGCACGTGACTAAGTGCAATAAAAGCTTTGTGTGTAAAAAGCCAAGAAAAGTAATTTATTAATGTAATCCACGCAAAACATGGACAGACTCCAAATGAAAAATACTGCCATAAAGAGTATGATTTGCAACACAAGAAAATAAGCAATAAAGACAATAAGAAAAACGTCTATTGTCACATGATATATATTGTCATATTGCACAGCCCTATCACCAGGTTGTAAAAACTACCTATAGATGATCACTCTCATCAAGCAGGAAATTTGCTCTATCTTTTTAGTTAGCTCTTTTACGGAAAACAATTTCTAAATTATTTTTCCTACTACTATTTATGTATCCCTGGCCATCAGTTCCACTCATTATGAAAACACTCTACTCACCAAAGTAAATGCTAAGATCTGGAAACATAACAGTTTTGCTAAAAATAATTCTCATCCCGTTGTTCTTATTTCTGGCTTACTACTTATGTATAAAGCATTAGTGAATAATTTATTAACCATTAATAAAGCATTGTTTGTAAGGTATGCCTTTATTAGATAGAAGTACCACAATTTCTTATGCAGGCAATTTGATTTGTATGGAGACAGCTGGATCTCAGCAAGGTTATGTTGAACAGAAAACCCAATATCAGTAGCTTAAAATCAGTAGGTTATAGCCTATATATATCATACATATATATATATATATATATATATATATATATATATATATATATATATATATATATATATATATATATATATATACACACATATATATATATATATATATATATATATATATATATATATATATATATATATATATATATATATGTACAGTTAGCTCCAGCTTAATTTCTCAAAGTTTCTCCTAAACGCAAGACCTCTATTTATCCTGTCGACCTTAAAAGGCAAGAATAAACCCCACCCTACAATTGCATGCCAATGTATACATCCCTACAATCCTTTAACTTTGTACACCCCTAAACACAAGACCTCTATTTGTCCTGCCAACCTTAAAAGGCAAGAATAAACCCCACCCCACAATTGCATGCCAATGTATACATCCCTACAATCCTTTAACTTTGTACACCCCTAAACACAAGACCTCTATTTGTCCTGCCAACCTTAAAAGGCAAGAATAAACCCCACCCTACAAGTGAATGCCAATGTATACATCCATACAATCCTTTAACTTTGTACAGGTGGAAATCCAAGTAAGTAGTGCTTTGCGACTGTGACTACAATTGTCTTGAGTTATAATAAGTGAAAACATTTAAGGATACAAACATGAAATGTCTCATTTTTAACAGCATGGCTCCACTGGCAACAATTGCAAAGTCTTTGGTCACATTCAGATGTGTGAAAGGACTGCCATCGATTATGCTGCTGAGAAGTTCGATCTAATGGAGTCCTCTCGTAACTGGTGGTGCTTCCTTGTGTCGCACTCTTCACTGTGTGTGCGACGCTCAATGGTGATCCTGTAGTTTTTTCTGCAGAGGAATGAATTACATTAAAGGAGAAATTTTGTTCTTGAACCTGGTCCTTTCAGTTATCGTAAAACATTACTCATCAAAATCAGAGGGAGTTAGGGATGCAATGGCTAGAAAACAGTCTTACTTATTTGGCACGATAAACTTGAAAATGATGATCTACACTGTGTTGTAAATGTCCATTACATTTTGCTAAGTGACCTGCATGTACATGTACAGAACTATAGCTGTAACTATGCAGTTTTTCTTCTATACAACACACAATTATATGTAACAGACATTTTATAATTGGTAGTCACAACAATGAAAACAAGACCTAAATTGCAAAATCATATTTTTTCAGTTCCATTTTTGCAGCCAAAAATAATGTTTAAATAAATGAAAGAAAACATTTAAAGGTCCAGTGTGTAGTATTTAGTGGCATCTAACAGAACAGACTTGGTAAAAATTGAATAGAATATTTATAAGTATGTTTAAATTAGTGTCTAATCAGCTGAAAATAATAATTGTTGTGTTTTCGTTACCTTAGAATAAGCCCTTTATACCCACATAGGGAGTGGGTCTCCCTCCACAGAGGCCCACTCCCCAAAATCTGATAAATTGAGGATCATACTTATTATTTAGGAAAATCACAGGAGCGTGAATTGTCGTCATCAAAGAAACGAAAACACAAAGAAGCTAAATGAAATCGGGACAAGCGACAGCATAAGACGAGGATAAACATTGGTGTTGCCTTTCCCAGATGGAAATCCCTGATGAGAAAGAAATATTTGCAGACTGACGCCGAAGTTGCCTGTTTTCTGCTGGACAAGTAAGAGTGTAATGTATATTTATTTCGCCCCGATGGTAACGGTTCAAAACCTAGATGATGTACAACGTTTTTAGCTTATAGTCCAACACAAGTAACCTTTTCCCCATTTCAATGTTGAAAAATATGTAATTGCTACCAGGGTTTTAATTTTACATTTATCAGTTAAATGTCTAATTTTTCTGTTATTTATTTTGGTATGTTTATCCAGGCCAGCCAAGGCTGCTAGCATCTTAGGACGTAACATAATGTATTACAGGGGTATGTGACTATGTCATGTAGCACTTATTTTTTTGATGTTGCTGTTGTTTCTCCAGCTATGAGAGAGGTCCTGCAGCATTGATGCATGGTATTGCTCATATCTTCATCCAAAAGTGACTGTGTAATAGGTCAGGGGTATTTCACCATGTGTCATTGATGGCTGGGAGTACATAGGTTTTCATTACAATCAAAGACAACAAAAGTTGATTTCACTGAATAGCTATTCATCTCTGGCTGAAAGTGTGTTAATCAATGAAATAATCTGATCTAGTCTGTTGTTGGGATGAAAATCTGCATAATGTCAGCCCTCCGTGGAATACGGTTGAAGACCCTTGTCTGAAATTATGTATGTTTTGTTTCTCCCCTCAAGGCAGTAAACATAAAAGGACAGTCCATTCTCCTCAACTGGCTGAAAGACATTGTTAACTATTTTTGGTGGTGTTGTAAGACAGTGAACATAACCGAGCAGTTTCTGGTGATCACATAACATACATACATCTATATATATATATATAGATAGATAGATGATTTTTAATAGTAAGTTCATTCATTTCTATGTGATGGGACTTTTCATTGTGCTGTTTTATTTTTCTCAGGCACTATGGGTTGGCATTATTTACCATGTCTGTGACATTTGCACCTGCCATATCACAAGTATTGCAGACACAAGTCAGGAGAGGTCTAGGTGAGTGATACACATTTGTTTGTATGTAGCATATTCACTTACTCTGTAAGTCTTACTCTTGGTTAAACAGCATTATTTTCACATGTATAACTGTATAAAACTTATGAAGTAAATTTACTTTATGTGTAATGATACTGTCTTCCACAGAAATTGAATACCTTTGGTGTGGTATTGGTCTGACCCTTGGGTCAGCTATTAGATGCGCAGCAATTAGGCTGCTGGACGGTGATCAGATACGTTTAATCACACTGCTTTTAGTGTTCAAACAGACTAATGATTCGGTAGCTTATTCTGTCCTTATCAGAGTCAACTCTGAAGAACACAGAATAAGCTGTCAAAATGTTTGTGTGTTTGAACAGTAAAAGCTGCATGTTTATGTTATCCTTTTATTGTCCAGATTGAAAAGGATGTCCAAAAATGTTTCTGTTAAATAAAGGATATTTATATTACAAATGTCATTATTCTTAGTGTTGTTTTTTACATTTTATTTTTGTGGTTCAAACTAGTAAATTACAGTTTACATAACCTGACGTGGTAATGAAAATTTGTCCGTAACATGTACTACAATGCCCTGTTCTGAGGATCATTGGTATTCCAATTTCACCACTGTTTTATGTTGCTTTATAAAATATAAATAATGAAAATATAAATTAATGGTGGAAGTGGTAATGACAATATACTGACTGCAGTATATATTAATATGTATATCATTGCAATAATTACAGCATGTACATCTGATGAATATCTTTTATTTGGTAAATTTGGAAATTTAAATTGAACAAATGTGAATATATAAACAAAAAATGTAATAATTATACAGAAAATATATAAATATAGAAAATGTATAAAACAAGTATAAAAATAAAAAAATATCAAAAATGTAACAAATAAATATGAGCCTTGATGATGAACAGGCAGGTGAGTGAGTACCTGAGATACTGTGTGGATGTTCCAGAGGGCCTGGAAGGAAACTCAGAGGCCAGGTGTGAAACCAGTGTACTGTCTTTGGAGGATCAGGGACCCTCCAAACACAGCAACTGGGGATGACAAGTCAAGTTCCCTGGCCTAAAGAGCCATGCTGTAAATAGATGAAATGTCTATAGGTAGCATAATCGTACTCCTGGTTGTCATCCCCAGGCTTCCTGGTTTGGCCTTATACTGTAATATCCTCCCGGTACTGCCTGTGAATGCGTAAAAAGTCTTCTTCAAGGCAGTACTGGGAGAAGTGTGGTATTAGGCTCACACAATTTGCAGGGTCCTGGCCACAGCATTTCCTCTCATGGTCCATAGGCATGTCCTTACAGTTACCACAAGTACACGATCGTACCCCTGGAACTCCAGCAAACGGTGGGACACCATGCCTGCACTGATGCATCATCAAGACATCAAAAATTAACCCTTGCTGCCTCTGAAAGAGCTCGCTGGTGAGCTACCTGTGCTCCTCCAAGGTCATCTCTTCAAGAAGTCTCTGAAAAAATAAAATACAGGAAAAACACAGATAAGGCTTTATAAGTTATAAGTTTCATGATATGTTGGAAATATGGTAATGGTAGTGCAGAATATGGATTGTAGGCTGTCCAGTGTTCCAAAACATGTCTACAACAATAACATGATTTTTGAAAAAGTCAAAATATTGCTGCATGATATTGTTCCTATATAGTATTTATATAATCACTCAGTAGTGTTGCTGATGTTTTCAGTAGCCTCTTTTGTACAGAAAACCCGCATTATAGCCATAAAGAGGATTGGCCTTTGCTTTGTTACACTGAACCACACAAAGCCAGCATAAAGCCGCCTCCATGTGGTTTTACATGGCATGCTGGCATTGATGAAGATTAGACTGATCACAGCTGTAAACTCTGAGAGAGAACAAAGACATTACTAGGACAAGGGGAGGACATTTCTCTTCATGTGATAATGTTAAAAGTAAAGTTAGACTTTTCTGTCAACTTCTCAACACATTAAAAAAAAAGAGAGGGAGAGAGAGAGAGCAACTGTCGAGGGAGCTAGAGAGTGAATGAAGAGAGAGAGCGCTGGTAGATAGGAAGCCGGTGAATCAGATCAATAAACTTTATTTTCTGATTGTTTTACAGCGGTTAGGTTCTAAAGCACAAACACACCCACACCCCCACACACCTCCTCAACCCTGCAGCTGTACGCCACACCGCCTGATTTGGTCTGAATACGGGCTACACAGAACAGCTAGGTGGATTACAGGCGCAGTATTCCCGCCTTGAACGGGCTGTTTAAAAGGGGCTACTGACTCACATTACACTGCAATATCACATCAAACTATACAGACTACAGTAATGTAAAGCACAGAGCTGCTATGTAAATACCACGTTGTGTTGTATTGGTATTTTTAATATCGTGCAGAACAGATAGGAATATAATAAAACAATTTTATAAATGACGTTACAAACCTCAGTCGCTTCCCTTCAATCCCTTTAGAGGGTTTCCAGCCTCTCCTCTCCTTCTCTTGCTTCTGCGGTGCCGGTTTTTGCTCTCCTCCCTCACCTGGCCGTGTATGCAGCAGCACCTCTACCTCGCCCTCTCCCTCTAACCTCTCGTAATTGACTCTGCAAATGGATTATAAAATATGTAACGTTATCCTGCCAACGCTTTCTCGCTATCAATAACACCTAACGCTAGAAAAAAAAAATCGTTAGTTTTGTTTAGCATTACGTTGCTAATGTTAGCTTGTATTACCAAAACAATAAAACACTCATAATTGCTATCTTATTTGTGAGCTATAACCTACAGTATTATAGACTAAATAACTAAATACATCTTCACCTCATCGCTTGACTTGTTAGAAGTACTCGAAGCTGTCGTGGACGATGAAATCTTCAGCAAATAGCTTCTTGACCTTGAAGGCCACCGTAGCTCCTGGAACTTCTCCAAAGTCTTAGGAAGAGGAGGGGTGAGCGGCAGAGTGTTTCAAACTAGAACCTCACCATTAGAGGCCACTAAATACCACACATACTACACACTGTACCTTTAAGGCTGAGCCAGTAGCCCCAGACAGAATGTAACCAAACCTCAGCTGGTTACTGTAGCTGACAAACCACTAGTGTCTTGTTAGTATTGGTATTGAAATATAAGAACCACACCACCTAGCATTTAAACTGTCTGATGATGACATTTGCAGGTAAGTTTTCAGGGGTTTCAATGTGCTGCAGCTCACTAGTCTCTGTATATTAAAGAGTACGGTCTTGACCTGCTCTATGTGAAAAGTGCCTTGAGATGACTTCTGTTGTGATATGGCGCTATATAAATAAAAATTGATTGATTGATTGATTGATAGTTAGCTATCTAGTTTACAAACTGATATTAGCAGTTACCCTTTCCCTGGTGGATGCATGTTTGCCAATATACATCAACAAAACCATATATAACCGACAGAACACCCTATAAAATTAGAAAACATTAGAAATTAAACATCACTACAAGTTAATCTGTTGTTACCTTAAAAAGTAGAATGCTATAAGCATGGCAGTTCCCAGAACAGCTCCGACTATGAGTCCAGTCAAAGCTGATACTCCTAGTCCACCTGTTTAGAAGTGCAGTTATTGGTAAAGACACATATTCCATCATACATACTGAAAATAATGCACAAAATCCAAGTCAAATTTCACAGGTTTCAGGGAACAGTAGTTTTCATTTACATGATTTGTCTTGTATCTTTGTCTGCACTTTATGTCTTCCTCTCAGAGTGAAATGGTCAGTGTTGAAGGCAGGCAGCAGCTGAAAAGTTTCATTTACACCAAAGTAGTTGGCCACCACCTGAAAGTTAGTGTAACATATTATAATCCAGTTAAATTCAATCAATCAATCCACAAGCACATTTACCATGTTTTACCACCATGGGGATGGCACATCCCCATGGTGGTAAAACATGGGGATGGCACACAACAATATTTGTATTTTGCTTCTTAAAATAAAAGGAGAGGCTGTTTTGCACATTGAAATTTGCAAGCTCCCAAGTATTTAACATATGATGTTAGCCTAATGAAGACCATCATTTCAAATAATTATCAGGCAGGTTGAAATGTTGCATTTAGTTTATTTTATTTGCACATATAAATATATAAAAGACAATAAGCATTAAAAAAAGGTTGAACATCGTGGAGGAAAGGTTAGAAGCCAAAAATTGCTTGTGTTAATACATCCCCTATTTGAATATCAATAGTCATACTTAAAAAAGAGAAAAGATAAAAACAAAGATTGCATCAACATCGAAGTTCCAACAATAAGCAATAATACAAAATTGATAGAAATGTTCAATTTGCCTAGAAGTTTGTTTACAAGTTGCAATACATTACAACGAAATCCATGAAGTGTTATAAATCTTTGCGAATCAGAGTCCTTTTCAGATGTTTTTTGAATAATGATAATGTAGATGTTGACTGTAATGATGGAAGTAGATCCATCTCCAAAGAGATGGTCCTCTGTATTTCAGTGTATATTGATTAATGGAAGTGTGACAATACCGAAGATAAAAGTCCTTAGAGTGTCTGGTGGAACATGAGTGAATGACTGAGGAAGACTTAAAAAAATTCTGGAAAGCGCTTGGCAAGTCATGAGTTAAGTGTACATATTTATACATGCATACACAAGTGTGGTGTATGTTCGCAATGAAAATCGATTGAAGTTTGTATTTTCTGAAGAGAAGAGCAGACGAGTTGCATCTTTTTGCAGAACTAATCATTCTCCAAAATTTCTTTTGGATTAGGAAAATCTTATTGAGATGAGAGGGACATGAAGTGGTCCAAACGGTATTACAATACATAATATAAGTATAAATTAAGCTGTAATAAAAAGTAAAAATACAGGAATTAATTATCAATGAACAAACTCTACTCAATATACCAATTGACTTGTTTCAAGACACAAAGGGAGTCCTCAAGAAAGTCAATTTCCCCAGAGTCTGTGGTTGTTCACACCGAAGTGTGTGACCCAGGTTAACAAAATTAAAAATTCCCCTCTTCTCTCTCCCTTTCCCCTGCTGTGGAAGCAGCTCTGCTGCTCAACTCTCTGCTCTCTCATGTGGCATGCTTACAGCAGACACACACAGAACTCTCTTCTTTACGGCAGAAGACACAAGAACCTGCCTAAGACTTAGTAACTAAGTTATCTAATACCAGCAGCTACCACACAAGTCTGCTGGCTGATTCAACAAGCACAGGAGCCACAAAGCAGAATTAGCTTGTCGCTAACACTGTAAGGACTGCACAAAGGAGTGACCTGGGCCCTCTGACCCGCACAACTAGCCTAGTAACATATAGTGTAGCATAGCATGGCTTAGCAAGACTGTTTAACTCAATGTACTGTACATGTATTGATTTGGCTAATGTTATTCATTGAGCTATTGTTGTGATGTCCTATTCATAGTCTGGTTATTGCAGTCACACTGCTAAGTTAATGTTAGCACACTTAACACATGTTACATCCAATAACTAGGCATTGCATGCAACTAACCTCTTCCTAACCTGCCACCTATATCCTACACCAATTGGGCTTGAACAGAAACCTACACTTTGCTTCTGGCAACCCATACTTTCAAGAAACCACATGGTCTGGACTTTTGTGGTTCTCCTTGTCGGCCATATTGTCTGCATGCTATAAGCTCAGTGACTTTTTAGCCATCTTTTAGCCATTGTTTTCCCCACACACACACATACACCTGTATATAGGTACATTAAATTAGATTACATATTGTGTGTTTTGCTCTTTTATCTTTGTAAATAAATGCTTTTGGATACACATGCTGTCTATTTAATGTTGCACAAGAATGAGTTTTGCCAACCTCTGCTCTGCAAAGAACTCCAAAATCCCTTAGCCTTAACTAGCTATTGATACAGTGATTTTGCTTATAGTTATTAAGTTAATTATTAATCAAAGTTGAGACTGAATTTTGCTATCTTTTTCCCTGACCGCAGGGTGGTGCCCTGTTATTATTAATTATTACTAATAATTTCTATTGATCTTAATAATTAATAATTATCTTTGATAATCATTAATTATTACTGATAGTCAAAGCCCAACAGTCTTTTTACAGACGAGTTCAATATCGTATTTCCGTGTAAATTTTTCATCTACTATGACTCTTAGGAATTTAATGTGAGGGACCTGAATTATTTCAATGTTGTCTATGAAAATTTTGGCTTTTGCTTTTGTATTTGTATTTGTTTGTATTTTAGTTACAAAATATCATAAAATTAGATTTTTTGTATTGAGACAGAGTTTGTACATCTTAAACCATTTGGAAATAGATGACAGCTCTTCATTTGCTTCTTGAATCAGTGTGCTAAAGTTTTCACATGAAACCAAAGACCTGTTTCATCAGCAAATAAAATAGGCAGTACATTTTTGCAGACCCTAGGTAGGTCATTCATGTTAATCAAAAACAAGAGAGGTCCAAGGATAGAACCCTGAGGTACTCCACAAAGTAGCCTAGCTCTATTTGAATTATGCCCATTAATGGATACATACTGTTCTCTGCCCCTTATATAACCAAGCAACCATTTTAGAGCAACATCATGAAAGTCATATTTTGGTCATTTTACCATAAAAGATGTTGTGATTGACAGTATCAAATGCCTTTGAAAGGTCTAAAAATATACTGAGGGATTTTTTATTATCTAAATCTGTGAAGATTTTATGAACAATCTGCAAAAGAGCCATTTCTGTTGACATTTTTTTCTGAAAACTATATTGATGGCTGTACAGTACAGTTGCTCTCATCAATAAGTTTTTTTTTACTCTTGAATATACTAGTTACTCAAGAACTTAAGAAAAGAAAGGTAAAACAGATATTGGATGATAGTTAGTTGTTAGATAATCACCTGATTTGAACAGCAGTATGACTTTAGCTACACTGTAAAAAAAAGTTATTTCAAAGAAATTTACTGTATTATTTTACAGTTTTGTTTTGTTTTTTGTTTTTTCTACATTAAGTGTAAATGCCATAAAAACACAAAATTATTTTTATAAAAATATTCACCATAAAATAATGGCTTTAATCTGTAAATTAAAATAATGGAATATTATAGTTTTTTAACAGGATTATTCAATTACTTAATGGTCTTGAATGTTAAATTACATTGAATCCTATGTAAAAAATACAAAAAATACATATCCTATTACTGAATGTAAAATTAAGGCAACTTTCTGTTTTTTTACAGCAAAACTTTAAATTTAATGTAAGAAAAATGTAAAAAAAAATAAATAGTAAAAAAACAGTAGAAAGTCTTTTTTTAAAAATACAGATATTTATTGTAGACATTATCTGCATTTTTACAGTCCAACTATTGTAAAATAAAAATTCATTATAAAATATTGCTAGAATGTTAAACAAATGTATAAATCTCCACAAAAAAAAAAAGAAAAACATTGAAGAAATACCTTAAAATTACTTAATTTAAATGAAGGCTTGTTTTAGACAGTATTCTTTTGTAAATACATAGAATTACCCAATTTATCCTTCAGAATGTCACATCAAAGCACAGGTTTCTGGATGGAAAACACAAAAAAGTTATGTAAAATTATATTCAAATTACCCTACTTTAACACCAATTAATGGTGTCTTGAGTGTTTTAGGCTTTAATTGTATGTTATTATTTCATCTATTTACAGTAAATTTCTAGTAAATATTGATTTTATACTGTACAAAAAAATAGGATCATGTGAAAATGGCTTACAAAAACATAATTTTAATAATTACTTTATATAAACATTATTTGAAAGTAATTACAAGCAACTATCCAATATATCTACGGACTTTTCCAATTAATGTATGAGATTTACTGTATATAAACAGTATTTGACAGTAATTACAATTAACTATCCAATATATCCATCTGACGCTCTTCTTCAGAGGGAAATATTTTATATATTGTGTGTACACTGCCATCATTCTTCAGAACCTGCCACTTATAGGCTATTTGAAGCTAAAGAGAGCTATTGTATTTAGGTCTTGATGCACAGCATATTGGTGTTGGGGCTACATATCAAAATCACATGGTCATAAAATGTGTGTTTGTTGTCTCCTATGTTCCATCCTGGTTGTTGAGACTGAAAATCTCTTAATGATTGACATTGACAATTATGTCCCTTGCCTGTTTGTAATTACATAGACATGAATAAATCACAGATGTTGGTATAGTGGTCTGCCAACTCCTAGCGGTAGAGTAGGACTTGTATTTAGCTTAGTAGTTATATGAAGAGGGGTTAACAGCAGTACTGAGACAGGTAGGACCAACCATGCCTTTTTAAGCACTGTAGGAGCCTTTCACCTAGCCTGAACATGAACCCTCACTGCATGGCCTCAGCCACTCCGCAGTTCAGTGAGGCAACCCACAAGCAAGGGCTCTTCTAAGTATAGTTGGATCAATCAATGCAATAATTGTTACAGATTGTATACAGTTGATATACCTTCAAAAATATCATGTATTCATACAGTTAAAGCCCAACTGTGGGACTTTTGTCTCCCCCCGGCAATGAGAGTAATTACAAAAACACTATCAACACTTGCTTACATCACAGGCTCCGCCGCAGAATACTCTGTTGCTACTCTACTGTTGTGGCTGTAAAACAGTGGATACATTTTTTTGAGCATCACGCAACCCCTGCAAAATGAGTCGTTTCACCGGCACAAGAATGTTGCCACCGACATCAGATTAAAAAATCTGTATAATGGCAAATGAGAGATTTATCTGGCAGTTATAGGCTTAATCAGCATTGTGTGAACTCTGGTGTTTTTTATGAATATGTGTATTATTGATGTATATGCATTTGTATGTTCTATGGAGGTTTTGCACATGATTGGTCTACATATTCGCATACATACATTTTTGTATAAACCTATTGGTCTCTTATCTATAATAGCTATAATAAAGGCTGTAAATCCACTTCAAAAATGTTGGAAGCTGTCTCCCAATACATTATGTTGGACCACAACTTGAAATTGCATATGTACCATCCATGAGTTTTTTCCTTGTGAAGGTGCAATAATTTGTAGATCTAATTTTTCTTCTCTAAATTTTAAGACCCAAACAGTCAGTCTATGTTCTACAAAATTCAAAGCTGTCATTGCAGTCCTACTGCTCCCTAAAATCTTTAGGTCACTCCAGCATTTCTACAGGTCGAAGGGAACAAAGAGCAAAAAGCAGAGACAATATAAGGTGAATAAAGAGGGACCTCAATATGAGTAAAGCTTTACAATGGTTTACAAATGTTTTTTGTGTTTCTTTAGCAATAGGTGATAGATGTATGAAAGCCTCGGATTTGATGCTAGGACTCAACAGTTCAAGCAAGGCTTGAGTTTTGATAATGTGGGTAATATGGGGGTGAAGTGATGTAAGACATGGATGTAAGACCTTAAAATAGTTGAAAAAAACCCCATAAATTTAAACATAGAAAATGTCTCTATAGTCTCTGTGCTTCAGACAGATCAAGAAAGTATGCACATATTCAAATGAATGTTGTACAATCATTGGATGAATCACGCAGCAGGGAGATTATCTCAACCAATGATATTGTTGAGTTCTGGGGGCGGGTCCTCCCGGCGTGATTCATCCAATGACTGCGCAACATTCAATTGTTTGAATCTACGCTCACTTTGTTGACCTCTGTCTGAGGCGCAGAGACTACAGAGATACAATTTCTCTAGATAAAGTCACGCAAGTCATTTGCCAAGCCTGTTGATTTGAGGATGATGATTCACATTCAGCTTTCACTAAAGGTAAAGTAACTTAATCATTTTGTTATTCCTCATGTGAAGTTTCATACAAAGAGAGATATGAACTGAACTTGTCATGAGTTGAGCTAACCCCAAGGGCAACAGTAAAGGAAAGTAAGATAGCAATGCTAAGTTAATTACAACTTGATATAACTAAAGCGTGGACGTTGCATAATTGTCAGAATTTTAAAATGTATGTGGAGTCAGCAGTGCTAACGTTAGCATTTGCTTTTTGCATGCACTAAGCAAGTCTGTGTGGTGTCAGATAACATAACGTTATGCCAGTCCTAATGAAGCTATTAAGGTTAGCCTTGAATCAGAATCTTACATCAGTCATAGTAACGTTAAATAAGTTAGATTTGTCAGTTGACCATTTACATATTTAAGCTCATATTCTGTCCTGTAAACATTAAATAAAAGACTGTGGGAAGTTGTGACCTGAGACAGACTTTGCGTGTAAGCTAGTATGCTAGTGTTAATAAGTTTAGTCAGTTAGCTTGATAAGTTACTAATATCATTAATTAAAGAAACATTAGACCGCCCAGCTGCTCCTATTCACTGCTAGTAAATACATTACCAGTAACCTGCTGCCTACCAGCTAAGTTAGTATTAGTGTGTGTGTTCCTCGACTTTGCAGCAGCAACAACTAGCAATAATAACAATCAAATAGCAATATAGCGGCACAGTAACAGCAATATAGCATTTAAAAAAGAAACACAATGCAGTAAGACTTACAGTGTGGTAGTGATATGTATAGTGTGACGTTAGTGTATGTAAACTGCTGTGTGAGTGTGTGAGTGTGTGTGTAATGAGCAGATAGGCAATTAGTGTTCATTTTTTATAAGCCTGGTTGTCTGGTGGAAAAAACTGTCTCGGAGCCTGCTGATCAGGGCTTTGAGGCTGTGGTACCGTTTACCAGATGGCAGAAGCTGAGACAATCCGTAGTTGGGGTTAGAAATACAGTTGTAATACACTTGGAAAATAACAGAACACCTCAAAATATGTATGTTTTAATGTAATGTTTGTATATCAATGTGTCACAAATTTATTGATAAAATAAGTATTTTAATCATGATAATTACTATTTGAACTTTGCATCCTCCAGCCTATTCCTGAGTTGTTTTGCATCGCTGGCATGGTTTTCCCAGGCACAGCCTTCACATACGACCTGCATGGTTATTGGAAGGTTCCGGGCCTCAACATCCCCATGGTCATACCCAGCGTCACAACCTTGCGGGATGGCGGTTCTCAGCCAGGGGAAAGCCAAGTGGAGCTTAAGGAACTGCTTCTGGGTGCTACACTGCATGACCGAGGCCTACTATCTGTTTACCAGGTGTGTGCACTAGCTCACTCATTATATAGATCAGTGGCTAAACCGCACTGTCACGCTGGAACTATTGCATGACATAGTGCTAGGTAGAGAGAGTGCGATGAAAATTGGAGGAAACTCAGATTATGTCAACACTAACGCACCTAAGAAGCGCTGTGTGTAAGCATTTTGGATTTTACTCTATCAATGGCAAAATTATCGATAAAGATAATGCTGTTTGCTGACACAACGAATGGAGTCACCTGTTAGCTTCTCATCCAAGCGAGGCTAAAGAATCAGAGCACCAGCAGCTACACAACCTCGCCTAACTTCCTATTTTTTGCCTATAAATGACATAATGCTAATGTTCTGTATAATTTGAATGAATTCCATAGCACTGTGAATTCATTTGAACTTTATTTTGGGAAAAAGTGCCAGCCCTAGTGCGTATGCTGCATGGGAGATAAACCTGCTATTCTGCTGCTCTCTTCTTTTTAAGCTTCAAGTCTGTTTTCTCCCAACCCTGTGTGTCAGTGAAGCATGGATATGCATACTTTGACTGCTATGTAAATTAACTACATATTCACAATAAAGAAATCCATACATAATTATGTTAAACTAATGTTGGCCATCTGCACCAAGATTTCAGTTTCCACTGATAGGCTAGATGATCAGTAATTTTGAGAATTTTCACTGTATTGATGATAGGGATTAATCATGTTATTTTATATATAATGTGTTATTTGTTGTTTTTTTAAATTTTAAACTATATATTCTACATAATTCAATCACTGTATTGCAAGTCAAAAACTGAAAATCACTCTCTTGCCTAAAGCTTGTGCAACACTGCACCAGAGTTTTAACTGGTTCCAAATGTAGAGACTACTACATCACTGTAAATTAAGCATCCGAACACAGGATACCAGTCAGTTTTACAAATGGTTTTAAGATTTTGTTGATCACATTTAAAGAACAGCTTGATCTGGCTCCAACCTTAATTTCAGACCTTTTTAAACCCTTAATGTCCCTGCACTAAAAGAGACTAGGTTTGATCATGCTCAATTTCTGTTTAAGCGGCAAACAGCACTCCTTTAGAGCTGCATCCTCATGGCTCCCCTCTGCCACTGCTGTGAGGGTAGGAGGCAAAGTTGACATTGTGTGTATACTGAAACAAATACAGGCAACAACGTTGCCACCTGTTGGTGTGCAGGCTTTTCTAAGAGTGTGATACATATTTTCTGTTTTTGTATTCTCAGGACAAGGCTTGCTGAGGCTCATCGCAGAGGATCACAGCCATCGTTGGAATTCTGAAAGGAAGTGGGTGACTTTCAATCTGCACATATGAACTTGACTTTTTTAGCACGCAGATTCACATTTGTATGTTAATACTGATCATGTATTAGCTTATTTGTTTGTTTGTGGAAGAAATTTAGCTCCTGTTTTTGAATTTAGCCCCTATTTCCATGGCCAAGGAAAGTTCAGTCAATATTTGTCAGGGGTGGGGGACTCAAGTCGCATGACTGGACACAAGTCGCAAATTTGAGGACTTACGACTTGCTTTACTAACACTAGTAAGACTCGACTTGACTTTGACTTAAGGCAGATGACTCGAAAAGACTTGACAGTTTTTATTTAGCCGAATTGCCTATTTGCATTATTGTAGCTATTGAGCACGGACAGTTAACGTTTTGAGACATGATAGGGTAACTTCTAGTGTAGTGTGTGCAACCCAGGCTTTAAAGACAGTGTCTACCAGGACCTAGAAAACGATGCAAGACAGGATTGAGCTGAAAGCTTGTTGAAAGCATTTGCCCATACCTGCGCTGAGCTTGAGTTGAGCTTAATATTACCAGACCATTTCTGATTTAGACAAGAAATCTTATGAATGACAGATTTTCATGACAGAGCTTCATTATTCTGTTCGAGGTCCCTCACTAGTTCAAAGTCAATGTAACTCAACCACAGCAGAATGGTCTCTCCTTCTCTCTAGTCAACTGTGTAACGAATGCAATCCTTCAAGATCAGGCAAACAAGATGGTATTTTTCCTTGATGATGCTTGACGTTTGAACAATTTCAGTGATCTAAATGAATGGATGTATTAGTCTACACAATCCACAGCAGAAAAAAGTAATCATCAGATAGAATACTGTTTCGTGTTGCCATTTTCTCATGACATGGATTGCCATTGTACCCCGTTCTTTTGTGTTTTAAGTGCTTCTTTCATGGTGACTTGATTTGTGACTTAATTGACTTGTCTTGCTTGACGTTTAGCAGTGACTTGACTTGGCTTACTTGAGTCTAAACACAGTGACTTAGGCCTTCCTTGAGCCTTTAAGGTTAAGACTTGAGACTTGCACATGTGTAACCTCCATTTCTGATATTTGTGAACGTGATCTACTTCCTCCCAAAGCCACAAACCAGAGACGTGAGACTCAAATTTCTGATGCCACCTGCAATAAAGTCTGGGGCTGCTTCATAGACAATGAATGTGAAACTAATTTTGTAATAATATTTAAATACGCAAGTAAGCTTTATTCTATAGTGACCTTTCATATCTGAAAAAGAAAATGTACCTGTATACTACATGTCTACAGAATTGGCATATGACAATGTCCACAGTGAAACATCGTAATGGACAATGATATCGGGTGGGATAAATTACTGCATTTTGCTGTCATTTATGGTTGTGCTAAGTTTCTCTCCTCTCGTCTGTTTCAGCACAGTTGGCGCTGAGCGATCCTTGCATGTGTGAGTGTGTGTCCTCTGAGTGGAGCAGAGGAGAGACAGTGAACCACGTGAAGTACTTGAGTTGACGACAACTACAGTCGTTGCGTTACTGTAAGTGCAATAAAAGCTCTGTGAGTAAAAAGCCAATATGAGTAATTTAATCCACACAAAAGATGGACAGACAATGGGAGGGCTTTTAAAACGCGATGTCATGATGGTAGAGGCTCAGTGGTTTATGACCGTCAGCCATTGGCGATGAACGATGGCATTGCCCATCAGCCCAACCCTACCGTATACTCAGAACATCCCCCTGGGTGTTCTCAGTGTTATCTATAACATCTTTCTCAATTCATTGTTTTTGGAAAAGCTCCAGACATTATGAGATGACATCACAATAATAATTTTAGCAAAATAATTTTTGGATTTGGGAGAGATTTGTTCATGTTCACTAACATTTTGAACCATCTTAGAGCATGGGAATAATACGTATGAATTTCTAAACTGGCCGTAGTTTCCCTTTTGCCATAATGCAACATGTAAGACATTGTACTGATAAAATGTACAAAACTGTTTTTGCTTCCATTGATGTCTGTTGAAATAATCTGAATGAGAAAAAAAAAAATTCTAATAAAGTATTCTGTTTGAGCTCTTATTGGGTTGATAACCTTCAGACCCACATTATAATTCAATATGGCTGTTTATTGGTTCATTAAATCTGAAACTTTAAGGATAACACTGTAAAAAATAGCGTATTACTTTGTAAAGCAAGTAGTGAAAGGTAATTTTATGATACATTATTAAACATCTTGAAACCTCATACACCTCAGATGGGGATCTGCATTGAATGGATTGTAAAATGGCAGTAGAAAAATGTATATAATGATTCAGTGTAAAAGAAGTTGATATAATGGTACTTTTACATACACACCTGGTTTTTGTACATTCAGAACCCCATACATTAATGTGAAATGCAATTACTGTAAAATAATGTTCATATGAAGTAAACCCCATACATTTATGGGAAAAGCCTGTAAATATATTGGAGAGCTGCTTGTAATTACTGTCAAATAATATTTATATAAAGTTAACCTCATACATTAATGGGAAATGTGTGTAGATATATTGGATAGTTGCTTTTAAATACTATCAAATAATGTTTATAGAAACTAAACCTAATACATTAATGGGAAAAGCCTATAAATATATTGGAGAGTTGATTTTAATAACTGAAAAAGTGTTTATATAATGTATACCCCATACATTTATGGGAAAACCTGTAAATATACTGGAGAGTTGATTTTAATTACTGTCAAATAATGTTTATATAGTAATGATTATTAAAATTATGTTTTTTGAAACTATTATCACATGATCTTATTTTTTGCACAGTGTAAAACCAACATTTACCAGGGATTTACTGTAAATAGATTGGATAATCACATAAAATAAAAGCCTAAAGCTCTCAAGATACCATTAATGGGTGTTAAAGGAGAGTAATTTGAATGTAATTTTACATAGTTTTTCTGTGTTTTCCATCCAGAAATCTGTATTTTGAGGGGGAGTTCTTATGGATGGATTGAATAATCCTATGAATTTACCAAAGATTACTGTATGAAAACAGGAGTCTTCATTTAAATCAGGTCATTTTAAGGTACTTCTGCAGTCTTTTTCATTTTTTTATGCAGATTTATCCATTCGTTTAACATTCTAGCGATGCTTTAAAATGAGATTTTATTTTTATTTTACAATGGTTGGACTGTAAAAATGCAGACAATGTCCAAAGTAATTATCCATATTTTTAAAATAAATCTCTGTTGAATAACTAAAAAATTTTTACTGTTATTTAACGGTAAGTGTTTGGCAACTTTTGCTGCCAGACTTTTTACCATTTTTTTACAATTTTTTTTTTTTACAGTGTACTTTAAGGTCATTTGGTCCAACATCTGTTTTGAGGGATAAAGTTAAAACATGGGTAAAGGGCTCAACAATAGAGAAAACTACTTTCTTTACAAGACTAGATCTTATTTCATCATGCCCTGCAGAACAGTCTTTTAATTCCAGTATAATGTCATGCACTTCTTTAGAGGTAGGAGGGTCAAACATGCAAGGATACTGCTCCTTGATATTCACAAGGAGGGATTAGGAAATAGATGTGGAGGCCCTTTTCTTGTTTAACATTTCATTGATAAGGTTCGATGTGGTTTTTGTATATGTAGTTTGTTTGTTTTTTTGCAGATTCTTTGCAGTAATTTTGTGAAATGATTCTTATATTTTTTAGAAAATTCAATATAAATAGAGTGGGACTTACAACACATTTTTTATATCATTTATTTTTTATAATAGAGGATCTTTTTAGACCTGGAGTGATCCAGGGCTTTTTAGACTTACATTTTTTGTTAATTTGAACAAGTGGAAAGCATTTGTCAAATATAGATGTGAATATATTCATGAATGTGAGATAAGCCAATTCAGCCTCCTGATGATTGAGCACCTCCTCCCATGAAACCTCCTCCATCAAGGCTTTAAATGAGTAGGCCTGGATTTTCAATCGATCAAAAATCTCCTTAAGCATTGTCCATCCACACTTCATTAAATCTTCTCCGTATAGGACTTGAATATTTGATTAAAAAAATAAAACAATTTTGTATGATTTTTAAAAGCATTTAAAATGACCAGAAATACAATAAGACCACAGAATGGCAGAGCCTATTTAAAGCCAGAGTTCATGCTGCTCATTTCATTTATACTTAGGAGCTTGCAAATTTCAGTGCAAATTCTTCTTTTCTTTTGTTGCTTCCTTTTGTCCTGCAACTGTACCAACAAGGGTTAGATGTGCACACTATTCACCTGTACCAACAAAGGTTAGATGTACACACTATTTACCTTTTTTTGTATTTTGCTTCTTACCTCATAAGTTCCTGCCTCAACATTCGTCATGGCCATCAAAGAGAAATCTCCATTTCTGTCACCATTGACATCGATGGACACCTGACCAGCAATTCCTGTCCACCATCATAGAAACAATAAGATAATCCTTTAGCTTCACAGCTACACTCCCAAGAAGGTAGAAGGGAAAAAATATCTATCCATAATCCACTGTATATCCATCACATCACAATCCAAGTTCACAAACAAGTAATGTAATTTCATTACAGGACCTGAAATCCGGCAATCATACATAAATACATATTACATATTTTAAAATCTACACACACAAACATACCATAATTTATACAAAATTAGAGAGAGTTAAAGATAAAGCATGGCATCTTCACCAACACCTATTCAGTTGAAATGAGATTTGTTACACAAATATTTGTTTGTATTGTATTTATTGCGACCATGTACAGTGTTAAACATAAATGTTAACATTTGATGTACTGCACCAGATTTAGCTTAAAGCTAATTTTCAGTCATTTTCAATAACATTATATAAAATACAAAGCTACACACAATAGCACATCACATACACACATAATGTCAAATACAAATTAATAATGTAAGCTTGTCAAATTAAAAGCAAGATTATTTGCATTCATGTGAAGACCATGAGATGAAATTAGATTCACTGGTTACAGAGCTGAGTAGTTTTTAGCAGATTTTTTAATTTGGTTTTGCACATACTGATGGAACTGCAGCTCTTCAGTTCATCAGGTACAACATTCAAATGAGATGTGACTTTCACAGAGAAAGCTGACTGCCCAAATGCAGTGCAATGAAATGGTATGGTACAATCTTGTGTAGAGGATAATATGGAGGATATAATAGAACTTACCGAGCGAGTGTTCACAAAGTCACATAGTGGAGGAGGGGCCAAACCATTTAAAATTTTATAAGCTAAGCACAAATTTGAGAACAATCTAAAATTCTCAAAGATCAGTAAATTGTATTTCTCCAGTATCCTACAGTGATGGAAATGCATTGGCAAGAGTTTTTAGAGTTTGTTTGTATAAGGACTCAAGAGGTTTTATGGCTGTTTCTCCAGCCTGTCCCCGACATGTGATGCAATAAGACATATGGGAAAGAATTATAGCATGCATAAATATCTTGGCTGCATCAAAAGAGAGACAGTTTCTAATATGTCTAAAATTTAGACTTAAATTTGTACTTTATGGTTTTAACCATTTAACATGTTTCTTTAAGTTCAAATTTGGATCCAATGTCACACCGAGATATTTAAAATCAGTGACTATGTCAATCCTTTCACTTTTGATGAGTATATTAGTGTTAGGAGATTGTACCACGGTTTTAGAGAAAAACATACCTTTTGTCTTGTTTACATTTGACAACAATGCAATTGTTAGCTTAGCAGCAGCTAAGTCAGCTGTTTTTGCATGTGTGTACACAACGGTGTCATCTGCATACATTTGTAGTTCTACATCATGACACTGTTGAGGGAGATCATTAATATATAGGCTAAATAATAGGGGACCTAACACTGACCCTTGTGGAACACCCATTGTGCACTTCATAGTACTGGACAGTGTGTCACCAACTTTAACACATTGTATCCCATTAGATAAATATGAAGACATCCATGTCAGTGTTCTAGATGAGAAGTTAAATTTAGAGAGTTTCGATATTAAAACATCATGATTGACTGTGTCGAATGCTTTATGCAGATCTAAAAATACAGCACCAACTACTCCTCCTTTGTCAAGTCTTGATTTAATTTGCTCTATTAAGTGCAAGATAGCAGTTTCGGTGGAATAATTTGCTCTAAAGCCAAATAGCATTCAATGTAGACCAAATTTGCTTGTATTAAGAAATGTTGTCAGTTGTCTAATGACAACTTTCTCAGCAACCTTTAAGAGTACTGTCAGTGTACTTATTGGTCTGTAGTTACTGGCTTTAAAAGACAAGTTAATTAAATGAGCAATAGGGGAAGTTAAAATATCTGTGTGATTTTACAAACATGGTGTCAAATTGGAAAGCATCTCTATTTTTGGAGCTTTTTAAGGAGCTGATGATTTTGTTTACTTGTAACTCATTAGTCTCTACCAGCTCGAAAACCTGGCCTGTAGCATCTATAGGAACAATACCCAGTTTCCTTTTTGTAATTTTTTTCCTAACTCATATACAAACTCAAGAAAAAAATATTAAAGACAGAAGCAATAGTAAGATGATCTTCAGTTAACTTTCCCTGTACTTTGAGTTTAAAATCGCCTAAAAAGTTTAGGTCCTTCCTTGTGAGATTATCAATGTTTTTCCAGATCAATTTACTGTTACCTTTTGCCTCATTCAGTATATTAAGATAAAAACAAGATTTAGCTTCTCTTAGCTCTTGGATACTCCACTAGAGTAGCTCTGCATGATTTACAGTTCAAAATCCCTTTATGCAGCCCCTCAATAAACACAGTTTCTCTTACACTCCATTTTAGCTCCTGTCTCTTTAAGGCCCCCCTCCTGATGAGTCCACTCTGCTCTGATTGGCCAGCTTTACGTATCAGACTTGTGTAACTTTACCATCAATGCAAACCAAACATTTCCTGCTTTACTGCTTCAAATTAAAAGCTTTCAAATGACTAACTTTGTGAAGAATTTACAGGAAGTAAAAATGTGTTCCTCGCTGAATTAGTGGAGCTTCGTTAATGGCGCTAAAACTGGTCGAAACAACAACATATGGAGCTATTTGGAACTATTTCTTCAGTGGATCAATTAGAAATAATGCAGGGAGGAATAGTACAAGCAGAAACAGCCACAGTGATGATGATGATGATGAAGAGCTGCAGACAACCAGCACACTTCCAACAGGTAAACTACTTATTTTACTTTGCTGTGCTGTGTAATGGCGCCATGGCTTGGTGTAACTACTCCCTGGGGCGAGCAGCGAACTCGTTCACTGTGCAAGTAGCAGATGTCCATATAAAGAAATCTGTCATGAACTGACGTGAGCTCGGGCTGAAAATAGAAAAAACTACTGAAAACTTAGCGTTCAGAGCAGTCTGAAGCTGCTGCTTTCTGCTCACAGGGATTACTGCTACATACGTTTACCTCGTTATTTGACACGTCGGCCACTTTTAACATGAACATCCGACACTGTGACATTATATATGTCTGAAAATAAGGAAAAGCATAATACCTCCCCTTTAAACCTTTATAAATCAGCATGTCAGTGTCTCTTCTAGTTTTAATTGCCTTCCTTAGTGCAGCATCCCTATTTCATTAGTTTCCACAAATTTTCATTAAACCACAGTAAATTGTTATTTTTAGATTTTATCTGTATCCTCACATTAAATCTTCCCCTCACAGAGTTGATTCTTTGGGCAAAAGTATCACAACCATAGTTCAGATCATCAGAAGACAGTACATCATCCCAGTTCAAGCTGTTAATTTCACTGACAAATTCTTCTTGCTTAGCTCTGGGTATGCATTGAAGGATCATTGGCTTAGTTGCTGTGGTCCCAAATCTATTTTTAGTCAGTTTTCTTGCACATAGGGTCAGGTTATGATCTGATAAGCCAGTGATTAAATTATAACTTTTAGTTATTCTTTCTGGTTTGTTAGTAAATATCAGATCAATTTGTGTACTGGAGCATTTTGCAATCTTGGTTGGGCCTTTTACTAGTTGTTCTAGTTGGAATTTCTCTGATCATTTTTAGTTTTACCTCTTAGATTTAACCTCCCAGCTCACATTAAAATCACCAATAAGTAATCATTCTTTGTTGAGATTGCACTTTTTCAAGACTTCAGTGAGTTGATCATAGAAAGTGTCATATGCAGAAGGGGGCACCTATGATGTTAAAAGATATTTGTTGGGATAACATTATTTTTATCCCAACATATTCTAACATGTTACCTGCATTGTAAACCACTTGTACACATTTGATGTTGTCTCTCACATAAAAAAGCACCCCTCCTCCTCTTCCATCAGGTCTCTTCTGAAACATTGGGACGAGTTGTTTGTTTGAAACATGTTTCAGTCAGAAAAAGAAAGTTCAGATTTGTGTTAGATAGAAGATGAGCTGATTGCCCTTTGCAGTAATACTTCTGATGTTAAAATGCCCAACCAAATAGCCCCCTCAGTTTCAGCTTCTGGTCCCAAAAGACTTTTGCATGATTGACAGTTTGGAGGGTTTTGAATAACCTCTGCCTCCTCACTGCAGGGTTTCGATACACAGTGGTGTCAGCAGCAGGTTTTATGAGAGAGACACTGGACCTATCAAGGTCTCCACAGCCCAGTAGCGAAAAGT